>NC_090444.1:951782648-951910148 GCF_031143425.1 Pleurodeles waltl
TGCATTAACATATGTTTATAACGTTTTATTCAAGTGCACATATCACCCAGAGGGACTTTCTGAGCTAGTAAGCATTTAACAGATACTTCTACTTGCTAATCTATACGTTGGAAAAGAGGCATGTTACAGAAATCAACACAATTGGATATTTGAGACCTTTGTCACATCATACACTCCAAACAATCTTGAAACATGCATTCCACATCATGATTCAATGACGCCATCAGAAGTCCCTTCTCGGCCTCCCTTTCTTTTTCACTATACTCCTGTGACCTTCATGGGCAAGCTACAACACTTTCTTCTTTGGACTCCTTGGTGGCACTAATCTCGTCTCTCTTAAAAAGAACCCTCTTGTGTGATTCTATGTTTGTAACCCTTTAATTTACCCAATCTGCCCTGAAACAAACATTCAAATTTCATTGGAAACTTTTCACCACCTGATAAAATTTCTTCCATTTGGACTTGTGAAGTTTTGTTGGGATTCAAACTCACCCCTAATTCTCTTGAACCCACTCCAACAAATCATCACCTTCTCAAGACACATACACCTTACCATGAGTGTGTTTGTTCTTGACCTCTATTTCTGCATCAAAATAATCCAACAACCTGATCACAGAGCCCCCGTAACTGCCCAGTTTCACGTACATTTCTATCAAATCCCTTCCTTCGGGAAAGTATTTTTTGAGTTGATGGTAATCTGTGAACATGAATCAAACTTCATGGAAACGTGAGTGCCATCAATAGTCACCATTTCACTTAGCTATCCCTTGTCCTTATGGCCTACTTGTAATACTACTTCTTGACTGTTATATGTCAAGCACCCATGGCTCAACAACGAGTTTGGAACAACAAACTCGTTGGTATCACTAATGCCTTTACCACGAATGCCTTTACAATGATTTTTTGTTGTAAATGCATTCCTGGTAAAGGCATTAGTGATCAGCATGCACGGTTTGAGCATGCGTCCCCCATAGCCTCCCACCCCTTAAAATTACTGCGACCCCCTCAACCACCCCAATACCCCACCCCCAAAATTACCACAACCCCAACCCCCCCTAAAACCTAAAGCACCCCAACCCCAACCCACTCCTTAAACCTAAACCCTGACCCCCCCTCCCTGCCCCTAAACCCTCAGCACCCTGAGATCCCACCCCACCCCCAAAAACTAAAAATACCCCGAGTCCCCACTCCCGCCACTAAAACCGAAAGCACCCCAACCCCCCAACTGACCCCTAAAACCTAAACCCTAATCACCCCAAGCCCCCCACCTCACCCCCAAAAACAAAAAATACCCCGAGTCCCCACTCCCGCCACTAAAACCGAAAGCACCCCAACCCACCCCTAAAACCTAATCCCTGATCCCCCATCCCACAAACCCTAATCACCCGTGCCCCCACCCCACCACACCCCACACCCCCAAAAATCAGCCACAGTCCCAGCCCAACTTACCTCCTCCTTCACTGCATCGACTCCCTTCTTCTGTGCCTTAACCATGCATGTACGTGGTTCACACATGTGTGGTCAAGGCCCAAAAACCAGGAAGTCATGGAAAACTAAACTGTTGTTTCGCTTTCATTTTCCACGACTTTGTTCCGGGTGTTTCCCCTTCTTGACACACTACTGATATTTTAGTTTTAGCCAACCTTTTCCTCTTGCCTTCAACCTTTTCTAAAATTCAATTGCCACCACGTGTTACAAGTTTAAGACAATGTTCGACATGTTTTGTCATTTGCCCTGCGTCCTTCAAACCCACATCTGTAACATGTGCCCCTAAATTCTACCTAATACTTCTACGGTGTCACTTTGTTTGTTTTTATCACACACACATCTGAAGCAGTCTTTTAATCATCAGGCTTCCCGCCCTCCCAGTGCTGAGTTCTCTCACACACTTCATCACCACCAGCACTTTTGCCATCAATAGTACATCCTCTATTTGAGGTTCATCTTTCATCCACAACTCTTCCTGTATTTTGTCACTTCTTCACTGCAACACAAATTGGTCTTCAATTCTTTCCTCTGCAGTCCCATCAAATTTCCGGGTAAGTGTCAACTTCCTCAAAGCTGTAACTAACTCCTCAACGGACTCAACTCGACCTTGACTCCTTAGGCCAAAATGATACCTCTCCAGTATTGTGCTAATGTGTGGCAAATATTGATCCAATGTAGCAATGGTTATCTCATATTCATTAAGATCATGCATATCATGTGGGTCCAGATCCGGTAGATTCTCCAGAACCTCCTGGCCCTTTGCACCCAAACAATGCAATAATAGTGCATTTTTCCTCTCTGCACTGAGATTTGTGCTGAGTACATGTGCATAATTACTGATTTTTTTCCCCACTTATTCCACTTGAGTACATGTTCCCCAAGAGGGAGTAAGAAATGGTGGTGCTGTGACATTTTGCATTGTGAACTCAAACTTCAAAGCTACACTGGAGAATGTGAGCACTGTCTATTGTCACTATAGTTCCTCTTTGTGTGATTATTTTTTCACCAATTTAATCACTGTATTTTGTATCCCAAATGACAGTGCTTGCTACCAACCCACAAAATGCATGTGTGCTTGGGGGAAAATCCAAACAAGGCTCTTAAAAATGACTTGCAGTGCTTTCGGTTGGCATGTAAATCCAGCCGAGTCTCTTAAGAAAACTTGCAGTGCTTCCAGTAGGCGTGCTTGCGCACACCCTCACCTCTCCTTGGCCACAGCAGTTGATTTCAACTAACGCGCCTTTAAACATGGCTAGTGCACCCAGAATTCTTTTTCCGGATATCGCTATTAATTGGACTGGGTGTTTTGGACAAAGAAAATAGGGCAGGCCACTGCGCCTCCACAAAATCACGGAGTTGCGTTGGCCCACGCGCTAACTCTGAGCACACTCCGAAAACTAACTCGCTGGAGCCACAATATGTTCAATAATACTGCAGGCTCTCACTGGCTGAAACCTGGTACTCCTAGAGCAACAGCATATGCTAGAGGCATGCGCTGCTTATCTGTCACTTCAAGATCGCGCTGTCACTGCGGGCTCATGCTGATACTCACGGGCCCCTAAAACTCAATTCTTAGTCCAAAAACAAGGTCTCTAGAGGTCACCTGTCACTCTGCTTGATGCCTAAGGCCTCCTACAGGATCCACCTATGTAGAAGAAAACAAAGTACCTCACACACATGCTATGGATTCTCTCGACCACAGGAAATGCTCTCAGCCTTGTTGAGGTGTCATTGTCTCACAGATGACACCCATCCCACCCTTGTCGCCAGAAAATGTGGTGTTTCCCACGACAGATGACAGACACGCAGTAAGGTAAGAAGAACCTTTTAATATAGACACCTCATCCAACAGCTGCTTCCTGCCAAATGGCTCATTCTAATTCCATTACATCACAGCTTTAACAGAGAATGATATAAACATTCTCTCATGCCACACATGTTTATAAAGTTATATTCAAGTGCAGAGATACTCTGGAGGATCTTTCAGAGGGAGGAAGTATTTAACCAATACTTCTACTTGATAATATAGAAGTTGGAAAAATCCATATTTTAGACATTTACAGAAATCATCACAATTGGAAAATTGTCTCCTTTGCAGAGGAAGGGATTTTCTCAACACTGGAGTCATTACAAAAAGACACCTACAATACTGCTCTTATGAAACATGGGGCCCTTCAGATGGTTGTCTCAGGTAGATGAAGTGACGCCCACCTGAAAACAGGTTTATGAACAAGTAATAATTGGGTTATTAAGGTTTGGTGAAGTATTAGTGCTGTTGCAAATCAGAGGTGCTACTTCTCTGCCAAAATTGATCCCCAGTTAGTTCCACTAAAGGCTGGCATCCCTTAGTGTCCTTTACTAGACTCTCCTGAATAGGCTGCTGTGCAAGATGGTTTCAGCCAGGGAAATCAATCAATGACATTGACATAGAGACCAAAAACTCCTTGCTTGTTTTTCCAAAAACAGCTGCTTTGAGAGTTTGTTTCTCAAAAAACAAGAATCAAAGGGCTAACATAACATGGTTCACACCCAGTAAAGTGTTCTGCCTTTAGAACAACCACCCCAGCGGTGGCTGTTGGAGACTGAGGGATCCCTGGCAGGCAGACTTGGTTCTCTTAATATGAAGGGTGAACTTTCACCATTGGAGCAGATGCAAGAACATCAGCTGAAACTCTGGGCTGGCAGACCACCTGCTCCAAGGTCTTGCTGGCGTGCCTGGTCCTTAGTAAGTAAACTTACAAGGGGACGCGTATAGGTCGATTAACCTTTTGGATCACATGGAATATCCTAATCATGTAGTGACCACTTGCATCAATAATCAGCATAACCAACCATTAATATTTAATTAAAAACATCTAAAAACATCTATTCATGAATAACCACAAGCAATTTTATGTCCCTATTTGTTACAATACTAAATCATCGAATTACGTCAAACTTTATTCAATCAGCTCAATATCAGCTTATTAAGGAAACATCAATAATATAATCTAATCAAAACTTGAAGAACATATGCTTGAATACTCCTACCTAAACCAATAAAAGATTTCGCAGCATCTATAGAAGAGTTCAGCAAACAGTTTGTCAGTCATTTGTCACTGTCAATGTCATCCCTAGGAAGCTTACCTAACCAAGATTAGCATTAACATGTGGGGCTTCATGCACTACAATTTAGGAAAAACATGAATTTGGAAAACATTTTTCTAAGTGAGAATCTACAAAACAGCGCAGTTGGTACCTAGAAGAAAAGGCACAAGTCAGTCAGTCATAGCAACCTATCCACAGAATGGATCAGCCACAAAGTCAGTCTTTGTCTTCAGGTCATCAATAGATCAGCATAGAATCAGGCTCTCAAGAGTATGAGCCCAACAACAGAATCTCGAACAGCATCTTCTGATGTCACCAATTCTCCCCTCGCATCTCAAGTTTTAGCCCCTTGTCATTACTTTTTATCAGGGTCTCCCGGTCCATCCCCCTAATTCCCAACTGGTCAGTCAGTCATCAGATATGACTTTAACCTATAACGTTAATTTACCACATCTATAAATTTTACTATCAGTCCTTTCACAAGACGCGGATTGGTCCACTATACGATGTCCTCATCATCCGGCTCTTCAGCTGTCAGAAATGTTGCATGTTCCTCTTCAGTCAGTGCTTCCATTGTTCAAATCCTGGGAAAGTACATTTAGCCTACTCTACACATAATTGTATCAAATTATCTTCATCATCTCCTGTCCGCTGGTACATTGCAGAAAATTCTAGCCAAGCAACTTTAACATCGGGAAGTTCAGAGTCAAGTCATGCTTTTGCTTCTCTACAGCGGGTTAGTGATTCAGCCCATCTTGTGAGGCCTGGAAAAATTATAGGCCTTAGTCACGGCTAAGTTAACTCTACAAATCAATATAAAACATAGGTCATACATTTCTATATGACATATTACTACATTTTTCTTATATATTTTCATTAATTCACACAATTTCAGTTATTTTAGTACAATCTCGTATAAGTGGCTGACATGCCCCATAGGCACATTTTCAAACATGCACATTATTTTCTCTACGATTAAATTCTCTATGAGCTTTTCATTGGTTAACACATAAACAATCATTAATAATTTTCTAATTAGCAAATTTGCTTCAGCAGTCTAAATTCTCCAAGTGCCTTAAACGAGATGCTGGATTTAATCAGCAGCCAGCTGAGAGCCAGCAACAGAGTCTTTGCTTGAGTAAATTCTGAAATTCTGTGAAGAAGTCGGACTGTGTTGTTTTGGACTTCTCACAGCTTGTCCAGGAAAAAAAGAGTATTAAATAATGTCTTTACATTGGTCTCCGCATGCACCAAATAAACAGTTACTGCAATGTTTTGCAGAAATTGCCATGCTTTAATCTTTAAGCAACAAGTACTGCATAATCTTCCACAGCTTTGTCAAAAATGTAGATATCACAATATTATTATGAGTGTCTAGCTGAAGACCATTGTCACTCTTAATTTCCAGGTCTTTCACTGTCATTTTAGGAATATGACAAGGGTTAATTTCACCAGGACACAGGTATGGTGTGCAGTCCTGCTACCTACAATCAGGATTTCTGGTTTCTCAGAGCTCAATGTCAGTAGCTGCCACCACCTAGTTCCTGACCTTTAACATACACTTCTGTACAACAGCAGGAGAAAGATCAAGGTGCCATTAACATAAGTGTAAAGCTGGAAAACATGGGCCCTAATGAAAGCAGCTAGTGGAGCAACACAAATAACAAAAAAATGTCTGCCCACAGGCACTCCACAAGTACACAAAAACACAAATGATGGAAAAAAAAGGGGTCAGCGACACCTTATGTATTTGGTCATCTAATAAGGAACCAAGGCCTAAGAGACATTGTCCGTCTAAGTCTCACAAGGCTTGGAAAGAAACAGGGCATGGGCAACATTGTCAAATCCCACAAAAGTCCTTAAAAAAAAATCAAGGGACCAACAGTGTTAACATCTGAAGCCAGATGGTGTTTCGGAATATAAGCTAATTTGGTCAGAATGTGCAGCACTTTGGCACCATTCCTGTCCAAAGTGAAGTATTAAGAACTCTGCCAGAACCGGCCAACAAGCACTGAAGCAAGATCACTAAAAATATATGGAGACTACTGATCTACATGCAAGCCTGACCTGTTGGATTTCATTTAAAATAAGGGTAAAGGAGGGAAAAGTCGAAAGAGGGGGATTAGAGTCCATAGCAGGGGTCACAAAATTTGCCATACTAGAAATTTCCTTTGGATTATTCTTATGTTGTGAGGTCGGGAAAGTACTAGGCACCAAGTGCCATCTTTTGTTCCCATCTATCCAAGGATCAGGTCAATAAGCAGAGTACTTCAGCATTACTCTCATAGCTGTACTCCCATTGGTGTGTTCCTAGATGTGGTTATCAGTGTGAATTGATGTTCTGAGAACCAAGGTGCTGCTTTACCCTACTCTTTACCTTAATAAAGCTTAAAGAGACAGAAAGATACCAAGAAGGCAGCACACATACCATTATTAAAAGGAGCATAATTAAGATTCTTCACATTACCAAACACCAAGACTGGATGCCCTGTGAAGTTTGTACATTATGGCCAGATCAACACTATACGTCCATTGCAGGAAACATAAGTGACACTATTGACAGTTTTAGGTATGGAACAGTGGTTCTCAATCTGTAGTCTGGGGGTTCCTGGGGGTCCGCAAAGTCTCTTCAGGGGGTCTGCAACCGCTTAGAAAATCAATATTAACAGATTATTAAAGTGCATGTAAATCAAGTGGCTTAATGTACAACTCAAAATGTTAAAACGTACTGTAAATATTGAGTAATTTGAAATTGGAGGCTAAAAATGAAATGAATATCCTCTGATTGATTCGTGGAAGCAGTGCAGGTGCATCAAACAGAATATAGTATGGATGATGTGTGGCTTTAATTGAGTTTAGAAAAGCTCCACCCTTCTTCTTAAAATTAAAAAAATTAATATTTGTTTGCAAATTAATTAACGTTGTATCATTTGTGTATATGATGAATGCTTGTTTCTGTGTTTTTTGTGTGTATTGTTTTGCAGTTCAAATCATCGACCCTGTTTAGGCCGGGGTCCCCAGCTTCCAGTAACGAATCAGTGTGTTGTGGGGGGGCCCCGGAATTACAATAATGATTCAGTGGGAGTCCCCGGGGTCCTGTAATGATAAAGTGGGAGTCTACACAAGCCAAAGGTTTCAGAACCACTGTTACAGAGAATTTGATTACAAGATGCATTCCCAAACACAAAATTCAATCACCTATTGATATTACAACTATATTCGATGTTTCAAGTACAGCCGACATGTGAGTCACAGTTGTAAATGGCTTTACCAAGGGTCTTGGTACAGCTTTCTGATCTACCTTCATATTCGGTCTCTAGCTTATTGTGAATCTTGTTAAAGTTTAAAAAGCAGAGGACCGATGTAAAGTGCCCCCAGCATAGGGCCTTCCCTTCTGAATTATACTAAGTGTTTAGTTCTTCCTCACAGTATGATTGAATTGGTATTTACCGGCATCCACCTAACTACCGAATCAAAGTGAAATAACCAATTATTACAGTAGATAAAGGCCCCATCTATTTTGCCCATTTCCTATCTGACCTTCACATTTATCTTATAAGGCCTGCAACTGTATCCTTGTATGTTCAGTGAAAAATCAATCTTTTCCCTTTGCCCCAATTTTCTTTTTATCTTGACAACTTCTGGAGCTCTGTCTTTGCCACATCTCATCTGACCACAACGTTAATTTAGCCTATCCCAGAAAGTAGGGGTTTCAGTCCAGTACTTGTTTTCCATTTTTATAGCTAACTGTGCAGGACCAACTTGTAATTGAGTTTGAAACAATATCTTCGTCAGATGTCAGTGTATTTCTGCAGCATAGAAAGGTTCCGAGGCTTCTCTTTCATACGCCTCGCTCTCTTGAATTTCATGTGCAACGATCAACTTGGTCAAAGATCACGCTGAATGAAAAGGTTATTACTATTTGTCCGTATTTGCTTCTTTGCGAAAAGCTTTGCAGACGTTATGGGGAAAGCTGCTTCACCTGCAAACATGTTTAACCTCAAAAATATTTTACCAATCAAATTAAGAAAGGCCACTGTTCCACTACCTTTAGTCCACATACCTTTACACAATACCAACAATTTGATATTTCCTTGACTATTGGAGGCCTGGAAACTGCTTTTAAGATTTTTTGTTAATTTAAAGCTTTTGAATGCTGGTACCCCACATGTCTAAATTATAAATCGCAATCTGCGCTTTGCAAACACACATTCAAATTAAAACTCGCCATCTTGTAAAAAAAAAAAAAAAAAAATTAAAATAAAAGCACCGGCAAAGTAAATATGTCTGGTTTTTACATGTTAACACTGCCTTACGGCCCACCGTTGCTCACAAGGATTCCTTGCCACAGTGCCTTTGTGCTACTGCAATTAGGCTCCGGGATTTACTACTACACCCTCAAGCCTTCCTCAGGAATCCCTCTCATCGCTGTGAATAAATGTCATCTTCATGATCATTATGACCTGTGGGTTACCACCACCATGACAGGTTACCACAAGCACAATCTCAGTCAACTTTAAGGGAGTTCAGAGGAGGGGTACAAATTACTGAGTCTGCATATACTGTTGCCATTTCACAAGTGGGGAACAGTCAAAGAGGGGTGGGTCACTCAGGCCATTTAAAATATGACTATGAAGCTGGAGGAAAGATCATTTATTTCAACTGACCACCAAGGGTTCAAATTATGGATAGTAGCAATGTCTGTGTTGATTCACAGTTCGTATGCGGTTGTATGACGGAACAACGCATTCCGTTACCACGCGTGTGTTACGAGAATGCCATTACCACACATAACCTTTACCACGCATGCATTTACAATGAATTATCTTGTAAAAGCATGTACCTTAAAGGCATAAGCGTGGTAAAGGTTCTCCCGGACCCCTGCCCTCCCTAGGGTCCCTAGCACGACTCCACCTCAGCCCCTCTAAAAACTATCTGACCCCTGCCCTAAGCTCTGAAACCAGACTCGTGTGACACCCCCTAAAACCGTCCCCCCCCTTCCTAAAAGCGTCCCTACCCCCCCTCCCTAAAACCTAATCACCCTCCCCACCACTCAAGCCTTAAACAGTACTCCCCCCCCCCCCCCCCCCACCCCCTGGCCCAATCTCCCTCTCAAAGATGAAGAGCCAGCTCCTCTGAAGTGCGGCGCAGGTCTTTCAGAGGAAATGGAAGGATCTCTCTATTTCCTCTAAGGACGGCAATAGCCTTTACCTCCATTACCATGCATAACCCTTACCATAAGTACGTTTACAAAATAATTTGTCGTAATGGTATGCATGGTAAAGGCTATTCGGGGTAACAGCTGTGTTGCAATGGACGATTCCCTTCATATGCAAGTGTACTTCATACAAATATACGTATGAACTGTGAATCAACACTGACATTGCTGTTATGTATAATTTGAACCCTTGCAGATAAATGAGATAAAATATGTTCCCTCAAACTCTTTAATATTTTTTTAAATAACTCTGAAGGAACAACCCTTCTTTGACTGGTTTGCATGTGCCCAAGTTCTGAAGGATATTGGGTATGGCAAGTTCTGCTGCATTCAACAAGGAGTAGTAAGAGGATGACCACCAAACCTTTCATTGGTTTAGTGTCCCCCAGGGCTGAGCCATACATGATGCCCTTGCTTTGCAGGAATAAACAGGGGAACAAGAAATTGAACTCACAATGGCCCTGAATAGATGCATACTCCAGCTAGCCCTTTTGACTCTGTCTCCTATTCACAACTTTCAAGGCAATTTGATAAAAACACAATAAAACTTGGTAAAATATGTTAAATGATTTCTAGCAAAACACCTTTGTCTAAAATAAGTAACCACAAGGCAACAACGGAAGCAAAAAATCCATCATGGCAAAATAAAATAAAATACAATCAAATGTGTGTATTTGTACAGTTTGGCAGATGCTGGTAAAAGTGACACACTGTTAAAACATCTGTACGAAGCATTCTCCAAAACACATCTGTAATTATTTATTAGTATGCCATAGCATTTGTTTATACGTTACTAAATATGGCTATGAAAACACTAAGGGCAAATGATACCTAAACCAAGGTATGAAGAACTTCAAGTTATATAATAAGGAGAAAGCAATAACCTGGGGAATAGAAGAAACAGGGAATATTTAGCTAGAACTCACATACATCTTGCAGTGCTCTAAATAGGAACACAACTTGTAGCAGACTTCATCAGATACTCACCAGGCCTGACATTACCACAAACAAATCTCTGATGAGAATTGAGCATTTCTACTGGGACACTCCACTACCTAAGGCTACCTAAGGCTGGAGATTAATTGTCCTGTTGCAGACCTTGCCATTTTGGACGCAAAACAACTTAGTCATGCACTTTCAATAATATAAGCCCTCTACTAAAGTGATATCCTGTTGTGTGCTATGAAGTCAGCCACAGTCCCACCCAAGATCAGGTCTGCAATACAGGAATATGATTATTACCCTTCACTCAAGGTAAACAAAAGTCCAAACAAGAACTATTGTCACTCAGGCATGTTCCTGAGAAGCCTGTATCACAATTCTGCTTTATTTGGGCTCCAAACAGAATTTCCCATTTGTGGATCCATATCAGAGAGTTGTGTAACAATGTGTTCCATGCTAAGAAAAAGTTAATTACTTGTTATCCTAATGCTTTGCCATGGGTATTCTCTCTGAATGCAAAACAAAATGCATACTGCAATCGCACGTGTGAGATAACATAAAATGTTTTTTCAAACTTTTCATGTTTTACAGTCCAATCCAATAAACTGAAAACATGCCCAAGAAGTAAACGTTTCCTGACTTGGAGCCAAAATAAAATATTAAACATTTAATTTGACTGAAAACAACTGAAACAGTGTACTTATTTTTACAAAAGAAAGGGTGCCCCACTGTGAGATATTAACATAATAAAATAATTCCCTGCTCCTTTAAGAACCTTAAAAGACTGGAATGTCCCATCACGCCCAGCAGTGTGTCACTTAGTTCATTTTTTCTGCTCTATGCGTAGGTCAGTGGTTCTTAACCTTTTTACTCCTGTGGACCCCCAATTAATCATTACTGAAATCCAGAGCCCCTCACTAAATCATTATTGGAATTTGGGGCCCCCTTTTGAGTCGTTACTGGAAGCCGGGATGCCGGCCTTCAACAATTCAATTAAATGAACCTCAAACCAATACACACAAATACAAAAACATTGATGAAATACACAAATTATTAAATACTTTATTTAATTCACAGATATATAAAAAATCATGTTACTGGGAAGTTGAGGCTTATTTTTAACTCAACTGATAACTCCCCATCGTCCGTGCTATATTCTGTTTAATGCATTTGCACTGCTCCCATGAGTCAATCTGAGAACATCAACTTAAATTTTAGCCTCCACTTTCAAATTCCTTAACATTTATGTAACTTTTCACAATTTTCTACTTTAAATATTTTTCCTTCTCAATTTATATACACTTTATTAATGTTAATATTATTTAATTTTTAACCAGCTATGGACCCCCTGAGAAGGTGATGAGGACTGCTATGAGTTCCTGGACCACAAGTTAAGAACCACTGACAGAGATCCTGAACACAACCCTGGCTAAAGATTTGGTGATGTTACTAAGGAGAAGAAAACTGACTCAAGGAAAATGTTAACCAACAAGACCTGTTTTCTATCCTTAAGACATTTTCTGCCGAAGGTAATGCTGTGCTTGCCTTTCAACAAGTTACACTGGGCAGTTTTATTCAACAAGACGTGACTAATGTGTTACAGCATACTTCTACACAAATGTTTAGGATCACTTACTTCACCAAGGATGCCTTGCGACAAAGCTTGTCAGCCCCTCTATAATAATTTACCAGCTGTAAAATTCCAGGTTCGTGACCTGCAGGAAAAAAAACAAAAATAAATATTTTGCATTAATAATTCGAGACACCTGACAAATTTTAAAAACACCTGTCAAATCACACGCTGAGACACTTGTGAATCCGTTTCTGCAGTCAGCAACTATTTCAGATCTCACAGGACACGAGATTCAAATGATTAGGG
Organism: Pleurodeles waltl; assembly: GCF_031143425.1. Taxonomy (NCBI): domain Eukaryota; kingdom Metazoa; phylum Chordata; class Amphibia; order Caudata; family Salamandridae; genus Pleurodeles; species Pleurodeles waltl. The sequence continues at coordinate 951,795,263 of NC_090444.1, forward strand.
GGAAAAAGTAAAATTGTACCGACTTAATAGGAATAAGTGACTTAACTAAAACACTTTTTCCGAAGTAGCATTCGTAGTCATACCCTTCTAGAATGCTAATGAATCTTCCCACCATAAAGTCAAAGGTGTGAGAAATGTATAGACATTTTGCACCACTGGAGCCAATACCATGCACAAGTCGTATTGGCACTGAGCAGCCTATAAGCCCATAGAAGACTATTCATCCACAGTTTGCTTCTGAGTAGGGGAACAGAGGCAAGCCTCTTCTTTCAGAGGCAACAATACTAAGTCTAGGTCTAAGTGTATGCACTCTTTCCTTTTGGGTACAGGTCAAAGCAGGAACTCCTAGTGGGTATGTGTTAGGCATGGCCCTTTTTAGGGGATTACCATGAAAAGTTTTGATTTTTCCTCCCAGAGTTTTTGCTCTCCATGTGTGGCCTTAGGACTCTGGGCACTTTACTACTGTACTGCAGTGGAAAGTTTGCATACCCTTCCTACACATGCCTGGAAGGGGCGCTTACATGATTGTTTGAGGTGATGTACCTAGGAGTGCCGTGTAAAAAGGTACACCACATACCTGGGGCACGTACAACCTTGGCTACTAGTGGGACGCTGCACTGACTATGCCACTCACCAGAAGGGCCTGTCAAACACGTAGCAGGCCTGCCATGGCAGGCCTGTGGAGGTGCAGTCACACTCATGCTTAGGGTGGCACTCATTGACCAACTCTGAGAGGGCAATACACTACCCCTCAAGCACCAGCTGAAGGGCATAGCAGGTGGTAATCAGAAGGGAAGGCGGGTATACATGGGTGTGCCATGTCCCGGTAGTGAAGAACACCCAAGTGGGTTTTGCCTACCAAGGAGATCTGCTGTTTCCATAGGTTTGCTGATTCTCTTCTAGTGGTCCTAGGGCCCTGGGCAATTTCCCATTGTCAGTATAGTTTGAAAGTGTGCTTACGTTTCCGACAAATGTTAGGAAGTGGTGCTAACCATTGTGTGATGAGTCATTGCAGGCCAGTCTGTGCGTGCTTGCAGTGATGTTTTCAAACATGAGCTGAACCTTCCATTGCAAGCCAGAGTGTGCATGCTTGCACAATAGTGTTATAGCATGAATCCAGCCTGCCATTCCTAGTCAATGTGTGTGCACTTGCACCAAGGGTACTTCTAAATGTAGTGAAGAATATCCATGTGTATTTGCACTACCTCAGGGGGCTACTTTCCCAATAGTCTAACATGAGGGAACAACTGAAATTGCTCCCAACTGCCATAGTGGATTGCAGTGGAGCAGACTCATGACGTTTTCCAACACTGGACTCACAGTGATGAACACCTTCCTATGGTATGGGTGGTTTGGTCACTAATAACTGGGGAATGCCACTTCTGGAAAGTGGGCATTTCTCTGCTCTAAAGTTTGTTGTGTACCTTTCTGCCTGGCTCAGGTCAATATCAGAGGTTAGGGGAGCACATCAGTGCATTTCCCAGAGACAGCTATAAACAATGGGCATGCAGCTCAAATAACAGACCACTGCCACTTGAGGGCCTGGCTGGATCGATCGGAGGGAGAGGTTTTATACTTGCCTTCAGGGAGCCAGATTATGGCCTCACTAAAGATTAGGATCTGCATTCCATGGCCCCTTGGCAGACAGGAATGAAATTTAGGGGAGACATCTGTAGTTCAAAGAGAGGACCTTTTAACCACCCCCCAACTTCAAAGGTAAACTAAGGCATAACTACTGGTGCCATACTGCAGCAGGGTAAAGATACACTTGCAGGGACTTGGGACTGGAAACGCTGGACCGTGTGATGCACAATGTGAGGGGAACATGTTGTGCACAAGGAGTATTACTACCCTTGGAAGGGACCGCGCTCCCTTCCTGAATCGTGACTGGCCTGGGCAGACTGCCTGCTGCTGTTTGGTACCCTGAGGTGTGGTCTCCAGGGGATTGTCAGCTTTCCCCCCATTCTTTTGTGGAGATCTCATTGACATCAAAAACCTCCAGCGAGGGACCCACATCTTCTTCTGGTGTCACCTGGAGAGCGGTGCCCTCATAAGTGCCCATATCGTCTGCTGGATTCCAACTGACAGTGAGGGGTGAGCGTGAAACTAAGAATTGTGCCTGGAGACCTGACAGCCTGGAGCGGAGCCCCAAAAGTATTGCCCGCATCTAAGGAATGTGGCCTCTGCATGGTGAGGTCTCAGCACACATAAGCGTCTTGTTGGTGGTGAATGGATTCCTGGGTATTGTGGCCCGCTTCATTGATTGTGCTGCATATCTCTTGTGCGTCATACCGCCTACGTGCTCATTGTGTTCAGTGTCCGAATTACAGGCTGTGACACTTTGAGGTGGGGGCATAACCGAAGTTGTACCTCATTATACTTGTGCAGCACTACTGAACTTGTGCTGTGTGTGTGTGTGACTGGACCTGTCGGGTACGACCTGTATCAACATGCACCGGGCGTTGTGTCTCGTTTCCAGGGAGTACTGGATTCACATCTCTACGATTGTGTGTCAATGGTACTGTCTGGTGCGACTCAGATCAATGTGCACCAGGCACTGTGTCTCACTTACCGTGAGGCACTGGATTGGTAACTCTTTATCGCAAGTGATCAGGACGGTCTGGTACAACCCGTATCAATGCGAACCGGGAGTTGTGCCTCATTTCCACGGAAGCATGGAATTGGCATCTCACTGTTGTGTGTGAAGCCGGAATTGTCTGGTGAGACCCGGATCATAGCACACCAGACGTTGTGCCCAGATTGCTGGGGTGCAACTCTAATCAAAGTGAACCTGACGGGGTGACTACCTTCTGAGAGGCTCCCTTGCTGCATTCCCCTATGCACTCATCGTTCCTTTTGAGGCCTAACTATCTGCCCTCTCCTCACAGGGCCAGATGAAATTGTGTGCCAGGTAGTATTGCCCAGACGGGGCCTGGGTGGTGAGAGTAACTAACCAGGCTGAAGGAATGCTTCAGAGAGAGATGGGAAGAGGGTCAAGAGAGTGCGCAACCAAACCCACCACCACCACCCCCTCCCCCCAAAGGTGGTTCACAGAACAGGGTTGGTGCCGAAAAGCACATTATGGAATCATTTAATTGAATGAACTACTGCCCTCAGCTGATTCTGCTCTGCATTCTGTGGGTGAACTTCCTGAGTGGGCGCCAACCCCCTTTTGTCTGTCAACTGCCTCCTAATCAGACCTGCAAGGAGGGGGAGGGGGTGGGGTGGTTGTGTGTGTGTAAAAAATTGTGCTCCATATTGACCTCCCTGATATCATAGCACCGCAGGTGCTGAGTGAATGTGTGAGTGAGGGGGTGCTTGCATAAAGATCACCTGCTAGTGATTACATCAACCGGCGGTGCTGTTTTACATGTTGATTTCTTGCCAACTAGATATTATGTTTGACAATAGTTCTACCCGTGCGGCCTTGGCCAACGGTGCTACTAAACTGTTGTCATTATCTGTGTGTACATATTCCTGATATTGTTGTGATCTGGGGTGCATCCTATAACTCTGTATTAATGCATTATATTAATTGCCATGGTGGGCGTAGTTTTGACAATGTATCGCACCACATAAGGGTGCTGGGGGGGGTAATGTAGGATTTCTATCAAGTGTGCATGCTACTGATGTTATTTTAATGTGGTTGGGCTTAGTATTTCTAGTAATAAAACGCAGCTGTGCTTCAGATGAACAAGGAGTTTTAAGGTTCTCGTCTGAACTGTGCAGGTCAGGCTTGGAATGTAAACAAATCAATAAAAGGAAATCCTTGAGGGTCTATTAGCCAGGCTCACAGATTAGCACAACTCAATATTGTTTGATTAATGCTATTAGCCTGCAATCTTGGGTACCTGAGACTCTGAGGAAGATGAATGAAACCTCCGGAACTTGCAGAGAAGGTGAATTTCTGCCATGCAAAAAATATAAACCGCGACCCAGGGCTTAATTCCTTGGATTCATGAGATTCAGAAGGCCTTTAGAACCAGACTGGTTGTGGTAATGAGTGGAGGAACGCTGTATAAGTGTTTGACATACCCAAGAGATCTTCCAATTACTGTGGGCCAGTCATATTACTGTAAATATAATAGTTTTACCTGTAGCCAGCCTCCTCTGTACCACAAATACCAATTCACATTTCAGCTCCCACACTTGGCATTTAATCACCCTTTTTCGAGTCTCTGAAGCAGCATCCGGTCCCAATACTAGGTACCAGACTCAGGGATGTGGAATTCCTATCGCCCGGGACATCTTGTTTGGGGTCAAGGGCAACAAGTTTTTATGTTTACTTTGCCCTTGGGACAAGTAGGCCCAACCCCCTGCAGCACAAACCCTTTGGCTGCCTGATTACAGAGAGTGGAACTCTCTGCAGTTGAGGTAAAGATAATGCTGTTCGAACTTGTATTTATGGTTCATTATTTGAAAGCCTTCATTATTAGGGTGAGTGCTGTAAATAAATGTTTTAAGGTCACACTTCACTACCGACGTTGGTTCCAGTACCAAATAAAAAAAAACGTGTATACACATGATTGAAAAGTTTAGGCTATAAGGCTAAGTATAATGCTCCCAGAATGCTCTCTGATTATATGCAAATGAAGTGTCATTTAGTAAAATGTGTTGATGCATGCTAGTATTTCCCAAAAATATTTCTAATGGAAAATCAGTGTAACCATTTTCAACACGATTATGGGAAGCATGAAAATAAACAAACACTGACAAAGCCAACTGATCTGACATATTTTTATAAGTCTTTTAGTTTCATCAATGCGTGTCTTGTTTTGACATGGCTTTTGTAACACTTTATTGTTGTGGGAGCTACCAGGCCCTCAACATTGTAACAAACACGGGCAAACCCCCCCCAAAAAGTTTTTTGAACTCTCTAAAAGCACACCAGCGGCATAACAAAGGCCCCGCAGCCGCCCTCCAGGGGGCCCCTTCAGCACAGCACCTGCCCTGAGTGAGTCTGGAGAGAGGGCTCCTCCATGTTCTTTACAAAGGGGCACCCTCCAGTTTAGTTACATCACTGATTGCCACTGTAGTTCCTGACACTGAACAAAACTACTTTGTGTGGCAATATACTCCTTGTGGAAGAGCAGAATGCGATCACTCACAGTAAAGCCGGCCGAAAGAGAGAGAAATAGAAGTTTAATAAAAACAAAATGTCTTTGTTAACACCAGACCTAATTAGGGACCAAGACCCACATGTAGGTAGCTTTTTGCATGTCGCAAACAGCAACTTTCGCTGTTTGCGACATGCAAGAAGCACACTGCGATGCACAAACCCAGTTTTGCGATTCGGTAACCTGGTTACCGAATCGCAAAACAGGTTTGCGACTCGCAATTAGTAAGGGGTGTTCCCTTCCTAATTGCGACTCGCAGTGCAATGTAGGATTGTTTTGTGACCGCGAACGCGGGCGCAAACCAATCGCAGTTTGCACCCATTTCAAATGGGTGCTAACACTTTCGCAAAAGGGAAGGGATCCCCATGGGACCCCTTACCCATTGTGAATGTCACTGTAAACATTTTTTCAGAGCAGGCAGTGGTCCTGTGGACCACTGCCTGCTCTGAAAAAATGAAACGAAAATGTTTCATTTTTGTTATGCATCTCGTTTTCCTTTAAGGAAACGGGCTGCATTACAAAATAAAAACTGCTTTATTGAAAAGCAGTCACAGACATGGTGGTCTGAAGTCTCCAGCAGGCCACCACCCCTGTGAGGGCCGCCATTCGCGAGGGGGTCGCAAATTGCGACCCACCTCATGATTATTCATGAGGTGGGCATTTGCGAAGCCCTTGCGAATCACAGATGGTGTCAGGGACACCATCCTACAAATCTGAACCTACCTACATGTGGCCCCAAATTCTTAAAGAAAGTCACAAAAGTGCACCCATGGTATATGTCTTACCCTATAAAATATTTGTGAACTGTATTTTAGCATGGGTAAATACAATGTGTAGATTTGCTCATGTAAAAATCTACTGAGCATTTGCAAGTTCATTTTCCCTCCAGCCACTTTCTTCCCAACCCTGGAAGAAGTTCTAATTCTGCCATTGTCAGGAGTAAATGTCCAATCTTTCTTATTATGGGAAAATATTAGAGAGAAGCTGGTAAAAATCTTTAAAACATGCAGGTTAGTAGGTTTGCAGACTCAAAGGCATTCCAGCCTTAGAACTATTGCTTACTGCTTCCTCCAGCCCCAGTATGCAGATCTGCAGAAAGGTGGCAAAATAAGGAAATTGCTACAGTAGGGATTGAAACTGCAAGTATTCAAGCCCTACTATGGTAGTAGCCCTGGCATAATCAGAGAGGTTATTATTACAGAGCACTTACATAATGAGATTGCTGCCATAATTTGTCACCACACTACATGGCACCAAAGGGACAAGTAGATCTTTTTACAGGACAAGTAGATTTGAGAATCAACCTGTCCACTGGACAAGTAGATATTTTAATAAATTCCACACCCCTGCAGACTACACATACAATGAGAGTGGAAAGAAACCAGGAGATAAGAGTAAAACTGTTAACTGAAGCTCCGGTCATAAAGATGTCTATTACTTTTAGATTTTTACAAATGTACTGATATTTTCATTCTTGCAGCAGAAGCGTATGTAGTAAAGAGGTGTTTTTTGGGGGATTTCACTTTACATTTTTGTGAGTTACTCTTTGGAATCTGCTTCCTTCTTTGTGATGTTGACATGGACCAACAAGTTTCGGAAGAATATTCACAATAATACACTTCAATGTGATTTAGAATAAAGCGAAACCTCTTGTTCATAGTAGACAGTGAAATCGCAGGCCTCTGTGATATGCTTTGATTGATAGCGACTTGAAAACTGAATTTCCTAAACCAATGCTTGACAACCTGGAGACTGCTTATCAGTACACTGGTAGTGTTAGCTGCACAGCTTCCTATAGTTGAGCTGTATTATCAAACTCTACCCATCACTATGATGTCTGCTCGAGTCACACAACAATCGTTGTCAGCAACATGATACTTAGGATAAACGTACGATTATTAATCTTAACATCTGTGAAAAACACAGCTGGGTACCGGTGGTGTAGTTATAATCTTAGGGGTGTATGCCACACTGGCAGCTGAGAGGCAACACAGAACAGATTTGAGGAGAAAACCCTTCTTGTGTCACCAAAAATAGATAACATACTCTATTCAATTGTTGTAACCTGCATATGACTAGGGAACAGCACAAGCTCATGAGCTGAAATTCAGTGGAAAACCAGGGTCAGGAATTCTCCACAATAGGGTGGAAAGTCTCTCATGTCCAGTGAGTGTGACAATCTGCTTCTCATTTTATCATTCTGGCTCGCCTGCAAGATTTTCTTGTGCAATGGTAGTATATACACCGATGTTACCCTCCCCTCTAAAATAAATGTTATAAGGGCAATTGCATGCGTCTGGTTTTGAATTCATCGAATGGAACAAGGAAGCTCTTTGGTACTCATTGGAGCATGACAAAGCCTATGACCTAAGCTCAACAGTACCAGAACAATAACCATGGCCATGGATCAGATCAGAGCGCACATCTTACACAAACAAATGGGATGTCAGCCAATGTCTGGCAGATGGGTATTCCTTCACAAAAGTGATGGATATTTAGTCAGCCTTATTGCAAGTGCCTTATATTCTTATGATTAGAGTAGAGCAACTGATACAAGAAAATATGCCAAATCTCCAAACTGAATTAGTGAGCCTGCAAATACTTACAAAGGCATAGAGATCCTAGGATTCCAGGTACATACTACCAACAAAAATAAACAAGCATTAGTAAAGCAAATATGTGTGGCTTAAATGCTGGCTGCGCTGAAAAAAAAAGAAAAAAAGTGTTGTTTTCTGTAGACTGCAAAAACTTAATTGGTGACGAGGCAGAAAGATACACATCCTAACAACTATGATGAGATGTGAGAGATTACTTCTCTACGTGGTTCCAAAGTTCACTCTATGTATCACTTTAAAGAACTGGTAACAATAGGTAGCCAATAGCTGTAGTGCCAGGATAGACCTAATAATCAAACCCTCCTTTTGTGCACTCTCCAAGTCTCCTTCAGCCACTGAATGGGAGTGAATGGAAAATATTTTACTAAATTTCTTATGGAATCACAAAACACAAATTTTGCTATCATGGAGAAAACAAATTGCGGATGGTGGTACAATCAAGAAAGTAAAGGACAGGCTAACTCCTTAACTGCGGGCATTCTGTAAAAAGAAGGCTACCTGCATGACGCAAAGAGTGCTGCATGCACGCTGCTCTGCATGAATAAAATGCAATTCACATGTAAAAGGCTGCTGCTATAGAGCAACTAAAAAATATGTACAAATGCACATACAACATCTAAAGCGGATACTTGACTGAAAAGATACGTTGGATACTGTCTGTGGGAATAAGGAGCAGCTCCTGGGAGAGTTACTGCCAAACTGACTGCTGTGCGACAGAAGGAGATTAAAGCAGCAGGCGATCGTTGCAGGATTAGAGAGAAACCTATTTGGTACTAACTTCATTTGCTCTTCTCTGTGAATTAGGTTGGTGGGTCACCTACCATTTTCTATTGCTGCTGTGATGGAAAGCTTTTGTTACAGTTCTGCAATTGCCATAGGCTTCAGATAGACCACCAACGTTTGCATATTTTATTGTCTTTTATAGTCCACACCCCAATCTATAGGGGTCAGCATGAGCCAGGGTTAGACCTGATCGAGGTAAAAGGATATGAGAAGGAGGTAGCGCTTCTTGCAAGGCTAACCTCATCCTGGGTTGTCTTGGTGGGTCTGCCAATGGATGAGCTGTAGACCCTATTGGGTCTAGGGTTCCTGCCCAGTGTGGAACTATCTCAAAGTGGCCATTAGCTGTGGATAGTATACTACCAGTGTAGGGCGTTTTCAATGTAAACACATAGTTAAGTATAGATGTACTACTCTTAACTCTACATCTAAGGACGAGAGAATACAAATAATTTTCAAGTCATGCAGAAGACCAACCAAGAATCTCAGCAGCACAACCATGAAATAGCAGAAAACTTCAGGGTCTCCTACACACCATTGTGTAGGGTATGTCACCACTTGGTTTCCTAATGTATTAGGAATTTAATCACCATAGATAAAGTTACTCGCCCTACTTCGAAAACTTTGTACCAGACCAGCCTTAACAGTCAGATAAACAAGAATTACAAACATTTGTATTTTCCTCTTGTAGCAAATTACGAAATATACTGTAAATCTGTACCTACTCAGAGTGAATCTTCCAATCATTATGCTATTTCCACTCCCAAAATGATAAACAGAGATTACTTTGAGTGCCTGGTTATAAGTAGCTGTTTGAGACCAACCATTTTATAAAATGTATGCATACAGAACCTCCAGCAGGAGGAACATTTTGAATAAGGACATAGAACAGTTATCTCCACTTAGATATTTCATTCTAATTTAGGTTTGTTTATCCAAAGAAAAAAGATTTCCTCTATGCCAGAAACTGACGTCTTCATTAATTATAGGGATTCCAGTTCCCACTCCGAAATCACACTTACACCGGCCATTCATAGGAGCAAATATACATCGGTTTAGAATTTGAAAACTACTTTTAAGGAAGACATGCTTATTCAAACACTTGAATCCGCTTGGGAATGTAGGATGTCATTGGAAGACTCAAAACCGTGCCACTACTTAAATCTGTAATTGTGTAAATTCTTCACTACATGACTACTGTACTTACTAGAGTTGCAAATACTATTTGTGAAAGTAAAACTTTGCCAGCCCTGTGAAAGGACCTTTTTCAAAGGCCTTGGAGGACTGAACCATTTTGAATGACATTTGTCAGATTCACCCTCTCCCCATCAAGGAAAATGCCAAGAAACACAAATTATTTATAATCTAGTAGTTTGCGAAGTAGAGCAAATGCAATCTGAATGCCATATTTATGTCTGGCTCCCGTCGAGTTATAGAAGGGTACGTTTCACTCATTTATCAACTGGGGCCATTTCAACATTGCTCCTACTAGAAAATTAACCACGGAGAGGAAAGTGATCATTTTCTGCAAAAAAGTCAATATATACTTTCCAGAGGGTTACATGATGCAACATGATGTAAATCCCAATATTGCCAACAAGGACTAATCCATTAACCTACAAAGATTTAAGCAAATAATAATCTGTAATAGCTTGAAAGGGGAAGCAATTTTATTAGGCTCCCACAGCAAGATGCAGAAGAAAACACTGAAAGCCACTGGCTCACCTTTAATAATTGTAGCAACAGACTGAAAAAGTCCTTAAAACATTTGTCATCAAACAACTAAGGTATCAGTTAATAAGTGGTTTGAGGCTGAAGTCACTCCGAAATAAAGATTCTTAAAGGCTACAGTTAAAAAAAGCAATGGGGAGTGGTCCCCTGTTGCCTCATAAGATAGACAATGAGCTTTGGTTAGCAAAGAACCCACTTGAAAACTGTATGACGATCAAAAAGAGTTAGAAGCTGATTCAAAATACAATCTACACAAGTGGGGATGGTTGAAACTCTGGTGCAGGCAAGATCATCGTAATTAGCAGCAAGCAATGGAATGCACATATTTAAGCTTTGTATATGAATATAGAGGAGGTGAGCACAAACCCAACTTCCACACAAAGAGCCAGTTATAAAGCTCAGTGAGCAAAGAACTGTGCGTATTAAAAATGAGATGAAGTCATCACACTCCCTGCAATCCTCCTGCACTCCTGTGTGCTCGTAACATTGTCCATCACTCTCCATACTGCTGCCACACCACACAACACGGAAGGAGCCTTCACATGCGCCTCCTGCAAGTTCTCATGCACTCTCTCACACCCTACACCGACCTCTCCTACACAAAGAGCACCCAGCACCCCATTTGCTCAAACTCATACAAACAAGCAAACTGTTCATGTTCACACAGACCAAACACCATCCAAACAACACACCACACTTGCAAGTAAGCTCCTCAACACCAACTCGCTAAACACACCACAGAGATATGGGACCTACTGCACAACGACACTCCGGACTGCTCTTTCTAACACAAACATGGCTAAACTCAACATCAGCACCATACATCACAGCAGCCATCCCCAATGGCTACATGATCCTCACGCAAGATCATCAGTACAAGACCACAGGTAGAGTTGCCATCACAGTAAGATACCATCAGCTGCACCACCTAAACAGACACACCGTCCAGCTACATGGCGCAACTCATGTTCAAGATGTGTAGCACAGCCAACTTCTTCCTGAGTGGAACCCTAATATACAGACCATCATGATTCTGCACTAATTTCACGAGCTGCATCATGGACCTCGGTGTGTTTATCATCAACGCCAGCACCTTCATCCTACTCCGAGACATTAACTTTCACCTAGAAGACCAAACCAACCCAAACTGTACTGCCCTTCCAGATAATCTCAAAAACATAGCCTCACAAAACCCATTACAAAACCTACCCACACAGCCAGATACCTTTTGGATCCAATTTTCTCCTCAATCAGCAACATCACAGTTGACAAGCCAGCAATTAGAAGCTAGACAGACCATGCCCTCGTCAGTTTCAACATACCCATCCCAGACCACCACAGACTTACAACCACTAGAATCGCCTGCCACAGCTAGTAAAAGCAAATGACAGGAGGAGTGGACTTCAATCATCTCAAAGCACTAGCCCGAGCACACAACTTACTGAAAGCCATGAAGCAGCTCAACAACTGTATCACTGCACTTGCCGACACTATGACTCCCCTCAAGAACAACCCAAAAGCAAGGTCTCGAATGCAGGCCAGCTTGTACATAGAGGAACTCAGGTTGACGAAAAGCCACTACAAGCAACTGGAGCGCAAATGGAGAACAGGTCAAGACACCTTCAATTCAGCCCTAAGACATACCAAGCAGATAAAAAAAACAATCTTTAAAACAGCCCTAAAATGCTACGCAGACCATCCTCCGAGGTTCTCCATTTAACCATTGCCCCCACCACGCCTTCACCAAAAGAGTTTTAGCAATCGGCGAAGCACTAACACCCCTCCTTAATGTCCCTATCAACTTTTTGACACCTGGAGACATGCCACTGTCATGCCCTTGCTCAAGAGGCCATCCACTGACCCAGACACACTTTCCAGCTACAGACTCATTTCTCTACTACTATACCCAGCAAAGGTCTTAGAAAAACAAATCATCCGATGCCTCACTAACCACCTCAGCAACCACCAGTTACTCTCTGCCATGCAGTCCAGAGTCAGACCCAAACACAGTGCAGAAACAGAACTCATTGTCACCACAGACAACATCTGCATGATCCTTGACAGAGGAAACACGGTAGTCCTCATTTTCCTAGGCTTCTCTGCATTATCTGATACAGTGTCAAACCCCATCCTCATCAGATACCTGCACGAGATTGGCATCCAAGGAACCATTTGCTGCTGGATCTGCTCCTCCTTTAGGGATTAAACACAAGCTGTCAGCCAGGCCACTTACCCCTCAGAAGCCCACAAACTCATCTGTGGAGTGCTTTAAGGTACGTTACTCTGCTCCACCCTCTTCAAGGCATGCATGTTCCCTGTGGCTAATGTCATCTGTGCACACAACATCAACATCCTCTCATGTGCTGACTCAAACTCTCTCTCTGGGACAAGATACCTAACACAAGAAACAAGTTCACTGCATGTATGACTGAAGCTGCTAACTGAAAAAAGCCAATTATCTCAAGTTCAACACTGACAAGGCAGAAGTAATGGTCTTCAGCAGCAACACCTCATTATGGGACTCCATCTGGTGGCCAGCAGAATTAAGACCCACAACCACAGCCACAACCCATGCCAGGAATCTCAGAATAATCATCAGCAGCAACCTGGACATGACCGCACAAGTCAATACCATCACTGCATCCTGCTTCCACACCCTGACGATGATGATGAAAATCTTCAAAAGGCTCCCAAGCAACACTAGAAAAACGGTCACTCACACCCTAGGCTTCAGCAAGTTAATCTCTGGGCACACCCTCGACACCAGGTTCCCAAGCAACACTTTAGAAGACTACAAACCATCCAAGATCTTGGCAGTCAGACTCATCCTCCCACACAGAACTTACATTAGACCACACCTCAGGGAGCTCCACTGGCTCCTGATACACAAATGCACACAATTCTAACTCCTCACACACATATTTAAGGCACTACACAACTCAGGCCCCACCTACCTGAATAGTTGCATCTGCTTCTACCAACAACCCATACCTTCTCCTTTGCAAGACTTCTCATCGCACACATCCCATGCATACACTGAACCACATCATGAGGACGAGTACTCTCTTACATTGGTTCTCTGCTCTTACCTTCCACAAGAAGCTTAAGATCTGGCTTTTCAATTAACCAACCCTACCACAGGCAGGGCTAGGCACACACAGCTGCCCAGCTGTAAGGATACCCACACGGGTGATAGTGCGCTTTACAAAGGTCCTGAGGAGTGGATAAGCAATCACCTAAAAGTAGCATTCATTGGTCAGCATTCATCCTAAAGGTGCACTTCAAAGGTACATTAGAGTCTGGCTGCATCTGCAGTTGCTGAAAAAGAGCCAGAACCATGGCAATCTGTAGAAAGCGTCCACAGTGAGACTGAGGCAATTATAATTTACTGTAAATGCCACATCCTTCAGGGAAAATCTTTGCATGGTGAGTTTTTAGGGAAAGTTATTCTGTAACACAGAAACCAATGGTGCTAGCTCTGATGGCTAGTCAAGCCCGTGTTCATCAAGCAGCATCTCTTCATTATGTGTACATAGACTTTTCTAATAAATAAGATTGTGTGCCATGAGCCAGGTTGCGAGGTAAAACACTCAGCGTTGGTGCCCTGCAAAGTCTAGCATTTATTCGATCGTAGATGCATATTAAGGCAAGGGCAACAATTAAACCAACATAAAAAGGCACAGCAGGCAAGAATGTGTACTGCCACTCTCAAGTCAAGGGGTGTCCATGGGCACAACATTTAACATCTTCATTAGAGATTTTTCCCCATTATGAATCCCAGTCACTAACTGACCATGGCTAGGCCCCACAGGAATCTAGGCACAGTTTTACCCTGATGATCGCTTATTGCTGTATAACACAGTGGGGAACTTCAGAGAATGACGACCAACCTTACTAAGTGTAAAAGACATGGGGGCTTGATATATGAAACTTTTTATCGGTTGCAAATGGTCCGATATGCAGAATATGGCCGTTTGCAACTACTAAAATGCCTTTTGGAATGTACAAACCCTATTTTGCGATTCAGTAATCTATTACCGAATTGCAAAATAGCGTTTGGGATTCGTTATTGGGAAGGGGCACCCCTTCCTAATAGCGACTCGCACTGGCATGTATAAATGTTATGTGTCTGAAATGTGGTCGCAAAACATTTGCAGTTTACCACCAACTTCAAATTGGTGGCAATCTATTCAGAAATGGGAAAGGGTCCCCAAGGGACCCCTTCCTCTTTGTGAATGTTTGTGAAAACATTTGTTAAGAGCAGGTAGTGGTCCATGGACCACTGCCTACTCTTAAAAAAATGAAATAAAAACTTTACAGTTTTCTTTTTAAAAGCATCTTGTTTTCCTTTAAGGAAAACGGACTGCATTTAAAAAAAAAAATGTTTTATTGAAAAAGCAATCACAGACATGGTAGCCTGCTGTCCCCAACAGGTCACCATCCTTGTGATTTTTGGCAATACCCAACGGTTCGCAAATCGGGACCTACCTCATGAATACTGATGAGGTAGGTCCATTTGCGACCCATTAGGAATCGCAAAATATGTATGACACACATTGGTACATAGTTGTTTGCGATTTCCTAATGCGAATTACAAAAAGCTACGTACATCTGGCTCATAATCAGCTACAAATTATTATTATGAAAAGCGAAACACTCAGATTTTGCCTATCTAATTATGGAACTCCTGCTACACCAGAAGTTGCAGGCTCAGGTTAGAGCATGAATATTTGAACATACTGATCAATCTGAAGTAACCATGGGGACTTTTTTCAAGCATAAAGGTGAAGGTATGAAAAAACTTAAAGCATATCCTTGAAATTTCTGTAAAATATTTGGAGGAAGGTCAGTTACACCCCTGGTCGAGGCATATGGCATGAGGTTCACATCTGCTTTGAACTAAGGCTCTAAAGCATGGTTATAGGCCTGTATTAGAAAGACTGACAGTATTGACGCTCTGGCCTGGCTACAACTCTAGAGCTAAACCAGACTACTCAAATGGAGACCATATAACTAGTTTGGTATTTAATGTTACTTATCTTGCTGAATGCGACACTACAAAACTGGATTATTAAAGAGTTAATTTGTACTAATCCTCCCATGGAAAGTAAGTAAATATCAACATGGGAGCGGTATCTAGATGACTTAGGAACAAGAGATTTTTAATGGTGAGGAAACAACTAGACCATTGTTGGTGAATCTAAAGGCAAATCAAGAGTAGGTCCCATCAAACCAATTTGGACTACACATAGCTATTAAAACCAAATTTAATAAACATTGATTGCGACTTAACAAGGTTCACTATCTCATAAGGTATGATCCTTTTCAACATCTAACGTAACATGGAGAGAATGAGGGTGAGGTTTAATTATCTCCCAACGCTTGAAGACAAGGGCAAATAATACAATACTGCCATCTTGAGTATGCAACGCTAATCTTGTGCAGCGAGTACAGAATTGAATGGTCATTTATTGATTTTTAGAAAGGCATTGTCAGAACCACTTTTAGAGAGCCACGGGGCAAGCAAGAGATTTTGGACCAAGCAGATGGTTGAGGCCTTTTACTCCTAATTTCCCAAGGCCTGACCTACTACGGATACCAACCTACTGGGCAAAGTACCCCAGTAGCACTTGACTTTCAGTAGTAGTGCAGGTCGAACAGTCAAAAAAATCTTTTAGGGTGGGGGGGCTGGAGGTAGACACAGGGTGTGAATACTGATTTACAAATCAAAACACACTCAATAGCAGGCAGCAATAAACGACTGGTTAGGCGAATACCTTCTTTGATGCTAAAAGTAGTATTTATACACAAACACAAAGTGAAATATGGCATACACCAACAATACCCATCGCCCCCAGAGGCCAGGGATCTAGTGCTCCATGGCAGTACCCCGAGTCCCACTTCCCCATTCACTATAGGCAACATCCAGGTAAGGTCCCATTATAGTCTCAAGAGTCTCATTCTGACTCCGTTAGTAAAGTAAAAAATGTTCCAGCACCAAAGCGCTATCTAGCAAACAAGTTCCCCCCTAGGTCTTCCAGCATGTAGCTCACTCTTAACCGCATAAGCAGGGATCATCCGACTGAAGTCTCAGAGAGTCTCTCTCTCGCGGGAGAGGCGGCTTCCTCAGGTGAGTATCACACATTGGGCCCTGCAGGGGGTGCTTCTCTGATCCAGCTGTGAGTGTCCTTCGCTCTTACCCACAGAAAAGGGAGACAAGTTCTATGTAGTTTCCTGGGTCCCATCCACACAGATCACTCGAGCATTTTATCTTCATTACTATGGCATCCACCAGGATGAGCTCCTCGTCTTCCTATGCTGGTCCCCTCTGGCATACAGAGGTGCCTCCCCTGATCTTCACTCTGGTGATGGCCGGATTGGCACACTAGTAGGCTCCTCTTCACGGCGGCCACTTCTGGCATATAAGGTCCCCACCCTACACCGCACAAGGGCAGCAGCCCGACCGGTGCAGAACTCTTCATGGTGGCCCTCTCTGGCTTACGGGGGTCGCCGAATCAGACCGCATTGTGATGACAGCCCGATCAGCACAGCAATCTTCACAGCAGCCCCTTCTGGCATATGGGGTCACCAACTCAAACCTGCACACAGGCAATTACCCGATTGATGGAGCAGAGTTCAGAACGTACTTCACTGCATCACTCCTCTGGCATAGAGGGGCTTGCAGGCTTAACAATGCACAGAGGCAATGGACCGACCGGTGCAGCACAGTTCACAGTTTACTTCACAGAGCCCCTCCTCTGGCATGCAGGCGGTCGCCGACTTAGCACATGGGCAACAACCTGATATTTGCAACAATCATCTCCTAACATCTCACTACAGGGATCCACTCACTAAGCTCCCCCACTGAATGTTGATCTCTCCAGCTCTTCTTTTTCTCAAAGGGTTCACTGGTCTTGGCTAGCAGGCAGATACTAGGGATCTATGCTGTAGGGGCAGGTGGTCTTTGATATCCATGGATTATGTCCCTTGCTCAGCTGGAATACTGACAGGCCTTAGTCTCCAGCCCCAATCACAATCAGAAGTCTTGCAGAGCTTCCCCTCCTTGCATGCTTCTTCCTGTTTTACAGTTGACCATTTTTGGGGACCTTGAGCTCCACTTCTAATAGTCCATTACTAGACATCTAATGTGATTTGCGGTCTGATTTTTTTAAATTTAGGTTGGGTGTCTGCATCCTTTTGAAGTGCCCTTTCCTCTTCCCAGACCGTCCTCCATAAAGAGGTGGGTCATAGCAGGAGTGACTTCAAATCTGACAGCCCCACAATACAGGACAATTAAGCAGTACTTGGAATAAAAAATAAGGAGTGCTGGTGCCCAACACACATGCCATGTCTGGTGCTATTAAA
This sequence comes from Pleurodeles waltl, assembly GCF_031143425.1. NCBI lineage: Eukaryota > Metazoa > Chordata > Amphibia > Caudata > Salamandridae > Pleurodeles > Pleurodeles waltl. Next base: position 951,812,871 of record NC_090444.1, read on the forward strand.
TGCTGTGAACCAAATAACAAGGCTGCATAGTCTTTAATTCACCTAAGGCCTCTTTAATCCCCCTGCTGGACACTCCCCTCCCCCTTGTCTCATTCCTGCAGGCTCCTGCCTCCCTTGTGACCGCTTTCTGTTTTCCTCTTCCACCTTTTCCCCCCTTTGTGTGTTTTCCCAGTCTTCTTCTCAGAAAATGTCTAATGAGCAAAGACAATTTCTGGTCCCCAAAAATGAATGCCGGTGGGCCTCCTGAGCAACCACTGGCTCAAATTAAGCACTGCATGGGAGTGGCATGGAGTACACACCTGGATGTCAGCCACAGTGATTTGTGAATCAAAAGACAACCCCAAGGCCTCAGCCCTACTCTTTATGATTCCCTTATCACCACCATCTCCTTTGAAGTGTGCTTGGGAGCCTGGCTCGCCTTTCTCCAGTGTATGTCTCACACACAGGAATGCACCAATGCAAAAATCGGTCTTGGGGGACACCATTACCTCCTCATGCTCTTCCGTTCAGCCCGGGTCTCCCAAAATGGAACTCTGAATCTTTCATGTAGTGCACAATTCACAGGCACGGGTGCACCCGTCACCCAGCATATGCAAACTGCACAGCGCTACATACTAAATTGATATAGGCTAATGGTGAGTTAACTACACAGCAGTGGAACGTTACATAAGTGAGCCTGGTGGCCTCACTTCAGTGGCACAGATTGCAAGATCTGTTCACTTCTACTGATCACTACATAGACTGTTTCTACCATTGTGCATGTGCCACCTAACTTCTGGCAAAGGCAGTACCCTTTCACCACTAAGAGGGTAGCACACTGGGCTCCTATCCTAGTCCAAAAAGACAGAAATCCATTGGACAGGCTTATGTCATGGAGCAGAGGCATGATCTGTATTCGCCCATGACAACAAAAATCAGCATCAGGGTTCCCAACATCCTTGCAGCTAGGGCACACAAGCCAGAGGCATATGTCCATCACCATGAGAGGGACTTTTCCCTCTCAACAGGTATGGAGGAACAACATTGCAAATGTTTACATTATTTTTTATGGATAAGGAACAATGATGTGTTTGTAGATCAGCTGTCGTGTTTCATTTTAATAATATATTTAAGTAATATTTTTGCATAATAAATCATGAGGGGCCATGGATCCTGGAGCAATGTAATATGCTTGTTTTCAGAAAGCCATCTGTACTTCTGTGCCATTTCCAAGCAGGCCTCTTCGAAACGTCCGTTGGCACGTGGAAATGTTCACATCCTGATGAAGCCTTTATTCATAGCGATACAAGTTCTGCTTTGCCATATTCCAGAGAACAAACTACATACTATGCTGACCTCTGAAAATCTGTCAGCTGAATACCATGTATTTAGCTTTCCTTGCATTAGAAATACCTTCCCAAACTGAAAACCTCTCTTTGGGCTCAAAGAAAAAAAAAAATCATACTTTTACAAAGTTTTAATTGCAGACTTCAACAATTTTAGCACATGCAAAAAACATGGTTGGGACTGCACAGTGCCTTGTGAGCATGCAATCAAAACCTTTCCAAAGAGGTTGGCATCTGTGTGGGTATCCAGAGAACAGTTAATTAGGCTGTGATTGGGCTGCCACAAATAACAAAGACCTACTAGGCTACCTCTCAATGTATGGGAAACCAAAGAATCAATGCAAACAGGGGGCCTCTGAGTGACAGCAGAAGGACTTTCAGGATTCTGAATCTCACCTAAAATGAGAATGGTGGCCCAACTCACATATTCGCTCACTCATCCACCTACACATATTTCTCAGTGACTTGAGCAGCCATTCAAGAGATCTCTCTGTAATTGTCATATCAGTCATTCTTACCGGTTCTGTAATTAGTGAAACCTTTTAAGAATCTGCCCTGTAGGATCTGTTCGGCACAGAACAGAAGATTACACTCGCTGCCTTCTTCCCACAAGAGAAGCTTGGTTTACACCTCTTCTTTGAAGAAGAAAAACTTACACTGCTGCTGCCCAAGTTGTGCTCGTTCCGTGAAGGGTTAAGCTTGCGCTGCTGCTGCCCTAGCTGTATCTGTCCTCGAAAGGAAGGAAGCTTGTATTATTTCTGACAAAGGCATTCCTGTGCTATGAAGAAGAGGTATTCCAGCTGTTGTTGGCCCATTTTATGAAAAACAAAGATATACTGAATGTCGTTACATACAATGCCCTGTCAACCAACAATATTTGATATGCAATTCCTGTAATCATAAGGAAGATGTCTTAGCCCGTTGGGTCAATACTCGAACACCAAAACATGTTGACAGACAAGAGAAACAGGGTCTGTTGCTCAACTCTCTTTTTTAGGTCAAGAGTGCAAGCGCTTTTCGACCTGTTGTAAATATTCTGTGAGCTTTTAACCACACCCATCTCGTGCCCATCACTTTCACTCTTTCATAGGTTTGCCTTTCAAAAATCCCTTGATGACATTGGTAAATGCTTTACATTTGTCCTGTACCCTGTTACATGGATAACTGCATGATTGCGGTTATGTTTTACTGTGAGTGAGCTACTTTTTTTCTTTTTTGTCTCTTCTTTGCGCTCATGCTCATGACGGCCATGGTGATTTGAATCGGCTCATACTGCTGTCACTCAGCACCTCCCTCCGGTCCCCGAGTTTCCTGTTCGTGTCTGCCCATTTCCACCACCCCTCCGACATCATTGCTTGTTTTGTTTGGTCAGTATCTAGTTGTACTTCATCCAAACTTTTATGATCAGTGGTTCACTTTTAGCCCTTAGGCTATTAATCCAAACCAGTCCTACATCGCCTCATTGTACGTGGGCACACCACATCATCGAGGGTGAGCGTTTTAGCTATCAGCTTTCCTTCCCTATGACCAATTTTGCCCAATGGCATTCCACGTCGTCTTGAACATGGACCTTTTATGCTAAAACAAGTTAGGGGTCTATTTTTCTACAAAAAATCCTCACCTACAGGCCTATCCCGCTTCAAGCTAACTTCAGTGATGCAGGCGCTGGACGGTAGAAGCTTTACTCCCCGGTAAGCCTGCAGTGTCCTTCATCGGCTGTATGTGCTGCGCATTGGCGCGATGCTCTGTACACACTTCTCTGGCTTCCCTGAGGCCCCCGTTGCTGTGTCAGGCTCTAGAGTTGATGTATCGTGCGCAATCTCCGTGCACGCTCATTACTAAGTTACATAATTGCTTGCAAAGCGAGAAGATGGGAACAGAAATTACTGCTAAGGCGCAGTGGGAAGTGGACATTGGTGAGGATATATCTGCTGAAATGTGGAGAAAATGCTGCACGCACACGAGGGTGCTATCCCCCAATTATAGTCTACGTCTTATCCATTTCAAATTTTTGCATCGCTTGTATTACACTTCCCGTGGTTTGCATGGTATGGGTCTGCACGCGGATTCTTGTTGCGAAAGGTGTGGTGCCCCTGACGCAGATTTTCTACATCTAGCGTGGAGCTGTGCGGAAGTGCTGCATATGATTGAGGAGATGACTGGTCTGGTTCTGCCTTTTACCCTTAAACTTGCGCTTCTTGGACATGTGGAGGAGATACCGTTAGCTCATAGGAGGCTGGTGGGTCTCCTGCTGTTGTTGGCTAAGTGCAGAGTTGCGATGTGCTGGGGGCGTGGGCGACCCCCCGAGGATCTGAATGGCTGCGGGATGCCTCTTTTTGCCAAGAACAACTAATGATCTATTGGGAGTTGATGCCTGAGGGATCCCCGGCCTAGGGATATTTGGGCCCAGTTACGCTCTTAAGAGTCCAACCTGTGAGACTGTAGATGGGGAGCTGAACCTCACCACATGTGTAGTGGTTTAGAATCCTGCTTCTAACTTCCATGTGCCTTGGCCGATGTGCTGGAATGGATGATTGCACTGCTTTTGCGTCTCTTTTTATCCTCACCTTTTCTTTCTCTTTCTGTTTCTGTTTGTCGTGGGTAGTGTTCTACAGCCCTATGTATATTTTTCAGGTTTTGTTCCTTGCCTTTGTGATAGTCAATGTCTCAACACGCCTGTTGGTGGGTGGCACCGGACATGTTCGACAGGATTAAGGGGTCGAGTGCTCCATGTAATTGATACTGGATGTGCTGATCTATATATCTGTTATTTGATTATTGTGTTGGCATATATAAGAAATTGCTTCCACTATTTTTGTGAGATGGGCTGGTTCTGTTTGTTAAACTTAATAAAGAGAATTTTTTTTAAAAAAGCCTGCAGTGTACTTTTCCACTTGCCTCATTTGAGCTGATACTTTCACTAGCTTTAGTCTGAACAGCTTCTCCCCCCCCCCTGTTTTTTGTTTCCTTTCAGTACCATAATAATAAAGTCAGTGCTAGAGTGTTCAATTGGGATTCCACGTTGTTGCTTGTTTCTTTTGTGTCTCTCCTTTGCACTCGTGGCGGCCATATCGCTGTGCATCGGATCGCACTGCCGTCCCCCACACCTCTTACCCATCCCTGAGTTTCCCGTCATGTCTGCCCGTCGCACACTACCCCTCCCACGTTGTTGCTTGTTTGTAGCCCTTAAAGCGCTTAAGCTGTTGTGTTAAAGGAGGAATCCACGCACTGCAGCAAGAAAAGTCCAATTACGCATTTACAAAGCCAATAGCTCTAACTCTCGGAAATGCAAGACCTATTGCATTGCAAATGCTGGTTTAATCTTGCGGTAGATTGAAACCAGTAAAACCCATTTTGCTCGTCCACCCACACATTTAGTATAAATCTGACCTCATCCAAACTAGGGAAGCCACAACTAGGAGACTGTGTAGCAGGTGAACAGCTGTACTCTTGGATGCTTATCAGTGCTAAATGTGAACCTCGCTGAAAAAAAAAATAACATTAAGTAGCTGATTTCATCAGCGTAAGAGTACAAGAATGTACAGCAATTCGGGAATACCTTTTGCCGTTTCTTCCAGGAGGTTTTTTACATTTTGTATATTTTGCCTTTTTATGGAAACAGATCTTTAATACCGTTTAATCCCTCTTCAATGTGTTGTGCTTTAATGTGTGAGAGTACCATGCAACAGTTTTTTCTGCTACTGCGATCTGCCTTCTATTTATTCTTTGTGTTAGAGAAGATTGCACTGTTGCTGCCATTACTGAACTGTGAAGCTTGGTGTAAAACTTTCCACTACCCAAAAGACGGGATAATTTGCATTACCAATGATTCATTAATGCAGGACGTGAATGAAAGGGTGAACATCACAAGTTATGTGCGCAAAACTCTGTGTGTGAAAAAAACAGTTTTTTAAATGGACTAGACAACTTTGTAAAAATGTATAAATTATAGCGGACAAGCAGCTGCATGTCATGTATAACCAGGGCTAATGGAGTTATGTGATTCTGCGGCAGTAGCATCTTCCACATAATGATGGAATTGCTGAATTTGCCACATAATCCATCATCTGATCTGCGGATATTAACAAAACAAATTTTGTTTCTTGCTCAAACTGGTGCTGATGAGAAGAAACCTTTGCCTAGCCACTGTCAACATATGAAAAAAATTACAAAATGATGAAGTAATACGATCACAAAATGTGGCATATTGTCATATAAATTGCCTTTTTTGACGAGTAATTTAGTCAAAACCTGCTGCATAATTTGGCCCTCCCCTGTGATATAATTCCAGTGGGCCTATAACAGTTTTAAACACTTCTGTCATGTAAACGAACAGCATGCTATTGGCTTAAGTCCATAATGAAAGTGTTGAAAGCAAAAATACAAGCCCCACAATGCAACATGCTGTTGGCTCAATAGATGGGAATGACTTGTGGTATTATACTCAGTAAATAAAAAAGCCAGTGGAAGAGAAAACAGAGTTGGGCTTGCCAATGCAAATGCAAGCATGTCACTCCTAATTGGCTAACATTACGATTCCTTGGAAAAACACAATGCTTGACAAGCAATGGCAATGATACTATGTCTGGCTTATAAATGAAAGTGCCTCTTCAGTCACAGATAGGTTAAGGGGCTTAATATGTCAACATACATGCAACTTTGTCTCTCATTCTTGCACTCATGCAGCCATTCATCCATCCTGCTGTACTGAGCATTAAGCGTTCCCATAAAAGTGGAATACAAGTACTCCTTTTTCACTGGAAATACACACATTCTCCCCAATTAAATGTTAAGCTCTACATATCGGTTGGGTCAAAGCCCCTCCCTCATTAGTACTTCTGTAAATTCTTTTTCTGTTGATCGCATAAAGTCAAGGCCAACTTGGAGGTCAAGCCAAGCCTAAAAAGATGTTTTTTTGCCAAAACAATATGAGTAGCAACAGCTATTGTCTAAAGTGATACTGAGAAAGGAAAAACAATATTGAGGCACTCCTGTTCCTGAGTCCATCCTCCAACAATAAGCTGGTATGATTTAGGTAGAATGCCTGCACTACGACTCTGATGAGGTTATGCCTTGGAAAGGAGAAATGCATGCTGCAGCTGCGGTCCTGTAAGGTCTGCCAGTGCCAGCTTTTGCTTTTGTCCCACGTAAACACACTTTTCAGACAAGAACAGTGTAGCTTCTGATTTAAGAGAGGATTAGTACTTTCAAACAGACGACAACTTAACACAACATCTTTACAAATATTCACAGATGTAGTACTAATAATTTTACCCTACTCAATTTGACTCAGCATGGGCCTCATAATTGGCCCTTTCTAACTTAGCCTAGGTATAACACACTGATTTTGTATTTTAACGTTTTTTTCATTAACAGTTGTTATAACTGCCTTTGCCAGGGGATTATACCAGTGTGTTTTTGTATGTTTCAAGGATCGTTAATAACTCACAAATCTGACTGAGAGATATTTATTTTCTCTGTGTTACAACGCAGTGTGAAATAAAGAGTTCTTTAATATATATACAGATGGACAGCACATCGATAACAACTAACATAATGGCATTCTTAATCAACTAATTAAGACTGTATTAAATACTGTCAGAATAGGGGCGGGGAAGAAAAGAAACACAAGGGTTTCGAAACACAGGAAAGAGTACATAATTAAAGTGCGATGGATTAAGCACAATATAACACATCTTCCTCCTTTACAAATAACAAGGAGAATTAATTCTGAAGAACTCTCCATAAAGGAGCTCTTATTCTTGAAGAAACCTTAACTCTGTCAGCTATAGTTCTTTCATCATGGTCACTTTGCACCAGGTCAGTTTCAGGGCGGACTTCAACAATAGCACTAAGACATTCTTGCATAGTATGGACAACATTATCATTTTGCTTTTCTGTTCGAGATGCTGAAGGTTACACTATGTATCAATATAATCGTATTTAACATTGTCTTGTGACTACTAGACCACAAGATCGCCTGCTTCCCTCCCCATATTTGGCAATTCTCCTGATAATCTAACACCTGCCATGTTGTGTGATAACACTGCCTTTGTACCGCTTCACAATTTTCATGGGTTTGGAGAGCTTAGATTTTCAATTTTCTACTCTCTTGGGCAACCGTGTACAACATCTACCACTTTTAAATCCGAGGATCTCACTCTATGAATGGTGTCATATCTCTGTTTCAAATGTGATTGACTCCATTCATTTCTCTTTCTAATGTGATGATGGTAAACATTTAAGCCATTTACAGGACTGTTTGGATATTTTCCTAACAGCCACCAGGGGCACACATCAGAAGAGAGTAATCTTCCTAAGTAATAGTTACTGTCCCCTATAGTTGAGTAAGGGCTTACGTGGTATGCTCAAAGCCTTTACTTCATCACAGTCAAAACAGAAATCCTGTTCTACAAAGCAACATGAACACTGTCCTTTAAATAAAATTGAATCTTTCTACAATGCCATTGCTTTGAGGGTCATAAACTGCCATCCCAATGTGCTCAATGCCAAGGGCCTTAAGAAGTCATTAGATGAGAACTGAACTTCATTGTCAGCAACTATGGCCTCAGGGTACCCTTCTCTACTGAATATTTCTCTCATGAAGTGTCAAACCTCATCAGTAGAGATTCTTTCCCCAAAAATCACTTATGGCCATTTGGTGAAATAATCGACCATTACTATGGCAAACTGCATCTTGCTGGGTAGCCCCTTAAAGGGTCCAATGACATCAAAGGCAAGTTTTTTATCAATGAGTTTGAGGCCAGGACATGGGCAGCATTGTGGGTGCGAAACATCTGAGCTTGGTTTGTCGCAAATGGTCTATTCCCCAAAGTTTCTCACAAAATGATCTGCTTCTCTGTACATATCTGACCACCAAAAGTGTGATCTTAAAGAGTTGTTCAAGGGTGACATGCCCATGTGGCTTTGGTGACTGCCATTCATAATGACCTTCTGATGGATTCATGAGGTGCATCCCTTTCGCCCCTAAACAGGATTTCATCTATCACACTCAACTCCTTTGAAACTTGAGCAAAGAGGTGCAACTTTCCATGCAAGTGTTTGATTGTTGGCCGCTATGAATGTGTATGCTCCTTGACCTTACATAGTATTGAATCCTTGGCATCATTAGTGAACCACAGTTCTTCTGTTATTGGTATGTTTTGTAGCACACAAATCTCACCAACACCACCTCCACATCATTCTCATCACCATTCTGGGTAGGGCAGGATAATCGGGATAAAACTTCTGTATACTTGTTACTATGCCATGACACATACAATGTTAAAGCTAGAATATTGTAATTTTGAGTACAATCTTGCGAGTTGTTGACTTTAACACCCCCCACCTGTCGATAAAATATGGATGAGTGGTTTATGTTCTGTTTGAAGTACAAATTAATCACCCCAAATGAAATGTCTAAATTAGTTCACGGTCAAAAGTTATTTTTCAAAGACAATAGATCAGATTGTCTTATTTCCAACAAGGTAATGGAATGAGACCCAATACAGCGTTCCTTCAGCAACTTGTATACTGAGGGACCTTCTATTATCACAAATTGCAGTGGAGATAAAAAAACAGGCTTGTTGCTCATACTCCTGAATATTATTGTATGACTGAGGTGATTGAGGGCTCTATTTGGCAGAGGTGCTGCAGCTGCTGCCAAGATATGATCAAAAAGTGAGAAGGTAGAGTCTTCTCTCTAGTCCAACAGACCGTGTCAGGGGTTGCTTTTGCTTATTCCAGGTTGGCTTGGATGGTATTTTATCAATCCAAAGATTTAATTCTGTGCCTGTAGTGATGAAAGGCTTGTCATTTTAATGCTCACCAAGGATGGCACAGAGCCAACCCTATGCTTAAAGATTTTGCTGTACACATGGCAAAATACTTTGTCATTTTCTAGTTCGGTGTGGATGGCATTGTGCCAATCCTACACTTAAAAACTTTGCTAGAAAAACAGACATTTGAGGTGAGCAAATCCAGAGTGTCGCTGTTGTTGCAGGGTGCTCTTTACTGGAGCTGCTCTCCACCTAAACTTGGGAACTACCCAGAGTTCTCTGTTTTGTTTTGCATAACTTATGCGTCACTCTAACCCTGAAAGGGTATATTATATATATATATATATATATATATATTCTATAAAAAAAAACAAAGTTTAAAGCTTAGTTATAGTTAGGAAAACTATATTTATTATTTCTATATTATCCCAACTAAAACTACACAAACATTAGAAATTCTAAAGTAATAGTTATAACTTAATGTATAATTTACGAATCACCTTCAAATTACTATAAAACGCAGCCCTTTATGCACAGTGTTATCAACTTGCTGGCCACATTACATTAAATATAACTAGTCACTCTACCATGCACAGTTTTCTCACAAATTATGTCATTTGAGATGTCATAACTGTTGGTTGTTATGAATGCTCTGATTTCACATGGTGTAAGTGATGCAATATGAAATGGCATACGCAGTGTGTAGGAGGCTGGACTGGCTTGTAGTGAGTACCAAGGGGTACTTGCACCTTGCACCAGGCCCAGTTATCCCTTATTAGTGTATAGGGTGTCTAGCAGCTTAGGCTGATAGATAATGGTAGCTTAGCAAAGCAGCTCAGGCTGAACTAGGAGACGTGTGAAGCTACTACAGTACCACTTAGTGTCATATGCACAATATCATAAGAAAACACAATACACAGTTATACTAAAAATAAAGGTACTTTATTTTTATGACAATATGCCAAAGTATCTTAGAGTGTACCCTCAGTGAGAGGATAGGAAATATACACAAGATATATATACACCATAGCAAAAATATGCAGTATAGTCTTAGAAAACAGTGCAAACAATGTATAGTTACAATAGGATGCAATGGGGAAACATAGGGATAGGGGCAACACAAACCATATACTCCAGAAGTGGAATGCGAACCACGAATGGACCCCAAACCTATGTGACCTTGTAGAGGGTCGCTGGGACTATTAGAAAATAGTGAGAGTTAGAAAAATAACCCTCCCCAAGACCCTGAAAAGTGAGTGCAAAGTGCACTAAAGTTCCCCTAAGGACAAAATAGTCGTGTTAGAGGGAGAATGCAAGGAAAACACAAATCAGCAATGCAACAACGATGGATTCCTGTCTGAAGGTACCTGTGGAACAAGGGGACCAAGTCCAAAAGTCACAAGCAGCTCGGAGATGGGCAGATGCCCAAGAAATGCCAGCGGTTGGTGCAAAGAAGCTCTTACTAGGCTGAAGAACTGTGAATACTGCAGGAACGACAAGGGCTAGAGACTTCCCCTTTGGAGGATGGATCCCCCACGCCTTGGAGAGTCGTGCAGAAGTGTTTTCCCGCCGGATGGACGCCAACAAGCCTTGCTACACGCAAATCGTGCGTTTGGCGTTTTTGGACGCTGCTGGGGCCCAGGAGGGACCAGGAGGTCGCAAATTGGACCTGCAGAGAGAGGGGACGTCGAGCAAGACAAAGAGCCCTCACTGAAGCAGGTAGCACCCGGAGAAGTGCCAGAAACAGGCACTACGAGGATGCGTGAAACGGTGCTCGCCGAAGTTGCACAAAGGAGTCCCACGTCGCCGGAGACCAACTTAGAAAGTCGTGCAATGCAGGTTAGAGTGCCGTGGACCCAGGCTTGGCTGTGCACACAGGATTTCCGCCGGAAGTGCACAGGGGCCGGAGAAGCTTGCAAAGTCGCGGTTCCCAGCAATGCAGCCCAGCGAGGTGAGGCAAGGACTTACCTCCACCAAACTTGGGCTGAAGAGTCACTGGACTGTGGGAGTCACTTGGACGGTGTCGCTGGATTCGAGGGACCTCGCTCGTCGTGCTGAGAGGAGACCCAAGGGACCGGAGATGCAGCTTTTTGGTGCCTGCGGTTGCAGGGGGAAGATTCCGTCGACCCACGGGAGATTTCTTCGGAGCTTCTGGTGCAGAGAGGAGGCAGACTACCCCCACAGCATGCACAAGCAGGAAAACAGTCGAGAAGGCGGCAGGATCAGCGTTACAGAGTTGCAGTAGTCGTCTTTGCTACTATGTTGCAGGTTTGCAGGCTTCCAGCGCGGTCAGCGGTCGATTCCTTATCAGAAGGTGAAGAGGGAGATGCAGAGGAACTCGGCTGAGCTCATGCATTCGTTATCTGCAGTTTCCCCAGAGACAGAGACCCTAAATAGCCAGAAAAGAGGGTTTGGCTACCTAGGAGAGAGGAAAGGCTACTAACACCTGAAGGAGCCTATCACAAGGAGTCTCTGACGTCACCTGGTGGCACTGGCCACTCAGAGCAGTCCAGTGTGCCAGCAGCACCTCTGTTTCCAAGATGGCAGAGGTCTGGAGCACACTGGAGGAGCTCTGGACACCTCCCAGGGGAGGTGCAGGTCAGGGGAGTGGTCACTCCCCTTTCCTTTGTCCAGTTTCGCGCCAGAGCAGGGGCTAAGGGGTCCCTGAACCGGTGTAGACTGGCTTATGCAGAATTGGGCACATCTGTGCCCAACAAAGCATTTCCAGAGGCTGGGGGAGGCTACTCCTCCCCTGCCTTCACACCATTTTCCAAAGGGAGAGGGTGTCACACCCTCTCTCAGAGGAAGTTCTTTGTTCTGCCATCCTGGGCCAGGCCTGGCTGGACCCCAGGAGGGCAGCTGCCTGTCTGAGGGGTTGGCAGCAGCAGCAGCTGCAGTGAAACCCCAGGAAGGGCAGTTTGGCAGTACCAGGGTCTGTGCTACAGACCACTGGGATCATGGGATTGTGCCAACTATGCCAGGATGGTATAGAGGGGGCAATTCCATGATCATAGACATGTTACATGGCCATATTCGGAGTTACCATGGTGAAGCTACATATAGGTAGTGACCTATATGTAGTGCACGCGTGTAATGGTGTCCCCGCACTCACAAAGTTCAGGGAATTGGCTCTGAACAATGTGGGGGCACCTTGGCTAGTGCCAGGGTGCCCTCACACTAAGTAACTTTGCACCTAACCTTTACCAGGTAAAGGTTAGACTTATAGGTGACTTATAAGTTACTTAAGTGCAGTGTAAAATGGCTGTGAAATAACGTGGACGTTATTTCACTCAGGCTGCAGTGGCAGGCCTGTGTAAGAATTGTCAGAGCTCCCTATGGGTGGCACAAGAAATGCTGCAGCCCATAGGGGTCTCCTGGAACCCCAATACCCTGGGTACCTCAGTACCATATACTAGGGAATTATAAGGGTGTTCCAGTAAGCCAATGTAAATTGGTAAAAATGGTCACTAGCCTGTTAGTGACAATTTAAAAGTAATGAGAGAGCATAACCACTGAGGTTCTGGTTAGCAGAGCCTCAGTGAGACAGTTAGGCACCACACAGGGAACATATACATGCACACCTATGAGCACTGGGGCCCTGTGTGACAGGGTCCCAGTGACACATACATATAGGCCACAAACCTATGAGCACTGGGGTCCTGACTAGCAGGATCCCAGTGACACATAACAACCATACTGAAAACATGGTGTTTTCACTATGAGCACTGAGGCCTGGCTATCAGGATCCCAGTGAGACAGTGAAAACAGTGACAAACACCCTGACATACACTCACAAACAGGCCAAAAGTGGGGGTAACAAGGCTAGAAAGAGGCTACCTTCTCACACAGTGTATCATAAATGTGTAAGCTATAGTTAATGTAGTGTGGGTAGCAAGTTTACAACACTGTGTACAGAGGTGGGTACCTAAATTTTGTTGAGTGGAGTGTCATAAACTGATGTGTCGTACAATGTCCTAGAGTGGAGGGGCATACACTGGAGTGGCAGAGAGTGAAGTGGGATGTCGCAGAGCAGAGTGTTGTAGACTGGAATGGCATATCATAGACTGGACTTGCGTGTCAGAGTGCAGTTGCTTGGAGTGTTGTACACTAGAGTGGACTGTTCTAGACTGGAGTGGCATGTGGTACAGTGTCTTAGAGTGGAGGGGACTGGAGTGGTGCAGGGTAAAATGGGATGTCGTGAAGTGGACTGTGGTAAAGAGGAGTGGCAAGTCGTAGAGTGGTGTGTTGTCAAGAAGAGTGGCGTCTTGTCGAGTGGAGTGGCTTCTACTAGACTGGAGTGGTGCGTTGTAGAGTGGAGTAGCGTGGAGTGGAACGTCAGAGTGGAGTGGGGTGTAGCAGGGTGGAGTGGCATGTGGTACACTGGAGTGGAATGGCGTGTTGTTTCGTAGAGTATTGGTTGAACAGACATAGGGTGAAAATCCCTGAATGGATTCACATGAAATTTGTCACGAATATAGATTATGGGGTGTAAAGGATTCTTTTGGAGTACATCTAAATTGTTTCAGTAGTTTTAAAGTTGTAGGACCTGATTCACTAAGGTAAACGTACACTTTTGTGTAAGTTTAGGATTGTTTGCTATTGAGAAAGGTATTTTACAAGTAGTATATTTATGACTATGGCGTCTGCACGCATATAAAGATAGGACAGTCCAATTTCTTTTATGTGTAGAAACTCAGCAGTCTTAAAGATGCTACCAGTAAAAAGTGTTTGTGAAAAGCAAACAATTGTAAACTTCCACATAAGTGTACCATTGTAAATCAGGCCCATTATGCACAAAAACTTAGTGATAGATTGGGCCACTGTAATTACACAGTATATTACAGTACATGCCAATGAAAAAACTGTATATCAATAGCTAATGACTGCCCTTACAAAAGTAAAAAGCAGCCATATTGTTAGACCACACTTTAGTTGGGTTCTGGCTTTTAAGTGTAAATACTATTCTACTGTTTTATAACTGTAGGAAAGGATGAGTCAGTTTATAGTGTGTAAAGTTAAGTAAAATGTATTTTATGTATTTGAAAAACGGTTTACAGAGTTCTGTTTTACTACCATATTGTTTAGACTGTATTTAGTCTACGTTTTAATATTAAAAATTGCGTGTGTGATTTTTTTTGTAAATTTTTACACATTACATTTTTTACAAAAAATTCTTAAGTACACTTCACTACACTATATTTCTCCATAAAGCTCAAATTAAGTGTGTAATATAATTTTAAAACTACGTCACCAAATTACATCTAGCATCAAAAAGGATCCTTTCTACTCCATAATCTACATTCCTGCCAAATTCTATACTTATCTAACTGGCCATTTTCGAGCTATGCCTGCCTAAAAAGTCTATCGAAAATGTTTTGGTGGAAAGGTGCGTTTTGGGACCCCCCTCCCTTTTTTTTTTTCTTTGCACCTCCTTGACAAATCGCCACAGAACTTTGCATCATCTGCCAATGTCAAAAAAGGAATAGGTTTGCAACATTTCGTGGAAATTTGTCAGGGGCAAAGTTATTAACCATCAAAATTCAGAAGAATTCTCGGAATCCAAACTATAACTACGGAGTGACTACTATTTGTTTTTTTTACTAATTAAGCACTGGGTAGCCAGAGCTGCACAGAGCAAGGGCAAAACTGGTCATATGGGTGTGGGCAGAGCAGTTATTTGAAAAAGCTCAGTCCCTGACCACAAAACCGTCACCTAATCTGACAGAAATTGGCATTAGGAAAGGGACAGGAACTTTTAGTTCAGCTGACTCGGTCATGGCAGCAGCGAATACTTTGTTTTCAAATACTTGGGAACTGGGTGAGATAAACATTTGTAACAAGGATTAGCACTTTAACATATGCTTCTTCCCGAATCGGAACACAGTGCAGCTCAAGAATGCCTAAGTGTTGTGATAAAAAATATTAAGCCCCCGAAGCTCCTGTTATGAAACAAAGCTATTAGCTCACAAAAAGGATCGAGACATAAGAAAGCCAAATACTGATGGACTGTGTGTAATACAAAAAGCACCATCCACCACCTAACATTACTCACTGCACATCACTTTTTCTAATCACCCTTCTAATGTGCCTTTCTCACAAAGAACACTTGAGACAAACCCTCAGATAGCCCAATGCGCCCATCACCGCATCAAGGCCATATAGTTAGTTAAGCAATGCTTTTTTTTACAGTAATCCTCCTGCACCACACCAACATCTTAAAACCATTCAGAGAACGTTTGCTTGAACATACAGCATCCTTGAGTGTACAATAATTGGGCTGTGATACATAAATAGAGAAGGTGCTACTCTGCTTGAGCAATGGGCAACCGACCACACCATCTAAAGAAAAAAACAAAACAGGGAATTCTTCGGCACAATCGCACATAGAGATACAACACAACAAAGAACTCCAAGATGGATAGCAAATTACCTTTACTCTAACCTATACAAATCGGTTCTATTCACTTTCCGACTAATTAACACGGCAGATAACTTGCGGTCCTAAACCTTATCCTTATCTATCGTATATATCTACAATATGCTTAAACTCCACTAAGTGCTCACGAAAGACCCACAAATTAGCAGATTAATCGATTTTGGAAACTGAAGACAGGAATCATGTCTCTGGAAGCTGCCACAGACTCCACTCCCAGTCAGAGCAGAAAAAAGTTCATTTCAAATCTTTATGGCAGGTGTATTGCTCCTAGTTCTCTTGTAGAGTCGACTGGTAGAGTGCAGTGGTGTAGAGTGCACTGGTATAGAGTCATTCAGAGCAGAGTGGCGTAGAGTTCAGTGGCGGAGAGTGCAGTGTTGTAGAGTACAATGTCAGAGTGCAGTGGTGTAGAGAAGAGTGGCATAGAGTGCAGTGACAGAAAGCAGTTGTGTAGAGTTCACTGGCATAGAGTGCAGTGGTGTAGAGTGCAGTAGCATAGAGGGCAGTGTACACCAGGGTGGCATACAGAGGACTGGAATAAAGGGCAGTGGCAAAGACGTGAATGTTACAGTGTAAAGTGCACTGCGTAGAGTGTATTGGCATAGAGTGCAGTGGGGTGGAGTGCAGTTTTGCAGAGTAGCCTACAGTGCAGAGGCGTAGAGTGCAGTTGTGCAGAGTAGATTGGTGAGGTCTAGACTGGAGTGGTGTGGAGTGCAGAGGTGAAGAGAGCAACAATGTAGACTAGAGTGGCGAGGAGTGAATTGGCATAGAGCAGAGTGGTAGAGGGTAGAGTAGAGAAGCATTGTGTGAAGTGGTGTGGAGTGCAGTGGCATAGAGCGGAGTGATGCAGAGTACAGTGGCACAGAGTGGTGTAAAGTGGAATAGTGCAGAGTAGAGTATAGTATTTATGGTGTGCTAACACACTGCCATCACGGACATCACATTATCAATGGAAATGACCATTACATTTGCACTGACATACAGTTTTACTAATAAAACTAAACAGTGCCCAGACGAAAATGTGTGGAGATTGCATCACCTAGTGCAATGATGTGTTTTCATCACATTAAAGTATATGCTTCCAACACACTTCAGAAATAACAAAAAACGTGCTTCATTTGTGTTCATAATTGTGATATATACTTACACGGTCATTTAATTGCTGTCGTGAGCTAGAAAAAAACTCTTTCCTACAGCAGTATCCCACATGATTGTCACATGAATCCTCTCACTTTAAAAATCAGAAAAAGAAAAGTAAACAAGCACTCTCAAAAGACAGCACCTGACATTTGATTTGAGTCTTTGAATGCGCAGCAAGAGTGACGAGATAAGAAAAAGATGTACAAGCCCTGGAGCACTCTGAAGGATACTATAAATAAGGTTTGGGCGAGGGAAGGTACGAACTCAAGCTGGATAGCCTAAAACAAATAAATGCGAAGCAAGAAAATGTGAGTTACAAAGCCAATTGCAAGCAACGGGTAGAATGCATTCCTAGGTCAGCTTTCTCAATGCCCCCAAGATACCTTTAGGAAACCAGAAAGCTGTGCTGTCTGATGGGCTGCAACATAAAAACTAAACAAATATACAATCTACCACATGACATTTTGGAAATGAAACAAAGATTTTGTGGGTGTGCTGTTTTGAAGGCATCATATGACAGGACTGTTCTTATTGACAGTGACATAGAATTCCTGACCCTTGAAGCATTTCCAGAGTCAGCTTGTCTTAGGTTTTCGTTTTCTTAAAACTGAGTTTCAAGCACTCAATTGTCAAGGAGGTCAGGATGTGCTTGTGATGCCTGCACCTGGGATTGCAGGCCAAGGATATCAGCACAGTGGCCTGGGACCATGTGGTGAGTGCAGCGCAAAAATAGTCACACAGACTCAAGCTGATAGTTAGTGGCGTCTGGCGCATTACTATAGAGCAGCCGCGCCCACCGCTTTTTATTCGCCACAGTGTGTGGAGCAAACTAACTGGGTGATGTCAGCGAGGCATGACACGGTTACCCACCACCTTTGAATTGGTAGTGGATAACACTACATCACTGCCACCCCCCCACCCCCCACCAAATACAATAGTCAGTTTATGGACAAGGTAGGTAGGAGTTCCCAGAAAAAGAGCTTTAAGCACAAAGTATGTACATTTAAAGATGCGTCTAGTTTCCATCAGGAGTGACTGGAAAGGGACATTGATCAGCGAAAGGTAGTCGACCTTTCTAGTGCCAGAGATCAGCCTGGCAGCTGCCTGGAGGACTGGTTTTAGGAGTGCTAGATGTATATTCACATTAAAACGAGAAAGAAACCAGAAATCGGCGACTGCACTAAAGATTGGATTAGTAGTTTAAAATCCATATCAGGAATAAAAGATTTGATTCCACAGAGGAGTCCAAGTTGAAATGTTGTCTCTTTTGTCATATCTTTGAGGGGTGTCTGAAGGTTTGGGTTTTTCTCAAAGTAGAAGCTTTGTGATTTTGCAGGCTTGGCTACTGAGGGACTGCAGTTAAGTATGGTGATAAAGTTGAGCCATGTTGCAATCGGTGTAAGTACTAATTCCTTAATATCTGGCTCTCCCAATTGTACGTTTCTCTGCCACCGAATGGGCCTCCAAGTATATATTAAATTGTTTGTTAGATCTACATAACGCAAAAATCTGTGCAAAGGGGGGTGGGGGGGAGGGGGGGGTAAATGAAGAGAATTTGCTAGGTTGGTAAAACAATTTAAACTGAAGTGAATTGAAATTCTCCAAAACTTTACAAGAAAAACAAAAAAATTCAGAAGGCGGTATCATAAGAGGTTAACTAATTTCAAATAGTATTAAAACTTTTAAAAAGTAGCATCTTTACCACAAACAAGTAGTGGGGCGAGCTTTGTATGCCTCTGGTGTGTTTATGCTGCCGAAGGAGTTTCACAGTATTGTAAAATCTCAGTTAATTCACTCGTTAACAGCACGGGATGTGGGTAAATGCATAACATATCTTAATAAATCCAATGGCTCCTAGTCTATGCAAGCTCTCATTCACATCTATGGGAAACATCTAAAACAAGTAAGCATTAGCAAAGTCAACAGGTCACGCCTACCTGAGGTATTTGCTTTGTCAATGTTTTTTTTAGCCATGTTGCACAGCAGGTTAGCTGCTGTGCAGCATGGTTGAAAATGTATATTGCTGCCTACAGGGCGGATGGGGTGATTGGCAACACCAAGGGGGAGAGGCAACACGTAGTGTGTGGAGAAAAAAGCGCTATGATGTGGACACTTCTGGCTTTTTTTTTTTTAGTGGACGGTGATGGGGTGTCTGTCACAGCCAGCGGCTGCAGGGGTCAGGTCAACATGAAGAATGGAAGGAGGGAAGGCTAGGCAAACCAACAAGGACAACAAATGGAGGGATGGAGGGTAGGGGTAAGCCAACACAGACAAAGACAAAAAGGGACGGAGAGTGGAGGCAAGCAACACTGACAACAAATGTGGGGGAAAGCGAACATGCACAATGCAAAAAGGGAGGGCCGGTGGGGGCAACCAGATGGACAGTGGAGGAATACAGAGTGGGGAGAAGTACTTGAGGGAGCCAGTTGAAAAAGGTGCGCTCTGGTAAAGTGCTTAAATTTAAAGGAAAAAGTAGCATCCTGCGAGGAGCCGGCTGTTTTTTGTTTTAACTGTAGATGCCATGGTGCCCACCCTGGAGCACACACACACTTTTATTTTTTAGGTTTGGGGCTGTGTGGAAAGCTTCAATGCCCACAGCCCGTCAGCTCCCATCCCAGCTTGCGGAGGTGGGCCCTCTATATCTATAACTTCCTTTTAACGGTGTTTTTCTGTATATACATCTGTATACTACTAAAATATACACATCCACATTAGGCTCTCCCTAACAAGTACAGATTTTTTCAGAAAAGAGAAAATTTTCAACTTACGTATAATTAATGCAAATGAAAACATTAAGTGCCTGATTTAGAGTTTGGCGGACGAGCTACTCCATCACAAAGGTGACTGATATCCCGTCTCCCGTGATACGATTACCTTAGGATATAATGGGATTGTAATACGGTGGACAAGATATCTGTCACGTTTGTGACGGAGTAGCCCCATCCAACAAACTCTAAATCAGGCCCTAATTTTGTTTGGCATGTTCAATCCAACAAAACCCATACAGTGTGTATGAGCCAGAACACCTACATGAATTAGAAAATAGAAGGACAAGTCGATTTCTGCACAGGAAGAGTTGATTTCAGTAGCAGTTGAACAGAGCGGTTCCCTGCCTGCTTTCACAACCTCTGGTACAGGTGTGGGTTAGGACTATGTCCCCCAGACATCTTTGTGCTAAAGGCAGGGCCCATGAGCATGGGAGTGATGCTCTTCAAAAGCACCTAATGAGTCCTGCAGCATGGGCCACACCTGGGCCAACAGCAAGCCCCTCCACGGCCGGACGAGGCTGGGCTGAGTCAACTCATTTGGGGGCTCAATAGTGCTGGTCCCCGTGATGGCTCCTGTTCTGGACAGCAGGTTAGAGTTACCCAAGTTGTGAAATTATGGACAAGCGTAAAGTTGCTGGGACTGCTACTGCCTCACATCCAACAGTGACAATTGATATCATGCTGGAGAGGCCAGTTGGGATAATTTCAAATAAGATTGTATTAGCAGAGCGGAGACTTTCCCTAGAACAAGCCCAGGAGCCAAACAGAAAAGAGATTGCATTATCCTACACAATAGCACCTCTGGGCCCTCAGAATCAGGAGTTGGATTAACACAAACATATGCCCGGAGTAGTGCCTGCGATGAAACACTCGAAACCCCATAAAATGGCTCTGAGCTGTGTAGCTCACCTGCTATCCAGACTCGACAACCCCCAGCTGCTAAGAGAAAAAGACCTAGAGGGAACGTTCTGGCTGCTAAAAGGAAACAGCTGCCCTAACAACAAAGTATTCAAGGCCAGATCCTGTTCTGAATACAACCTCAAACTCAGTCCCAGTTAACTCAGCCGTATGGCCTTATGCCGCAGGATTTTGCGGGCTGTGCTGATCTGAGTGTGAAATTCTGTACTATCCTGGAGAAGTTGAAACTAATACTTGACAGACTTGATTGCATTGAGAGTCAAGCCTATCCAACCAACACATTGCTGGTAGCAGTAGAAGCAGTCCTCCGTTACAGGCCCAAATTACTTCTTGTCACCCTGAGGTCAGTAATTTGCAGGCAAAGGTGAATAACTCCTCTACATGTCATGTTGACATTTGTGAACCTTCATCAATCCGAAACACCAGACCTGGGGGTGCTCCTTGGCAATCGGGTATGAACACTACCAGCCAAGCCACAATAGCTGGTATCCAGACAAAATTTTTTTTAAAAAAAAAATCAATACATAAGTACTAGAGGAGCCCATTATTGGTCAGATTTTTCCCCAGCAAGGACCTACGGAGTCTGCCATCAGAAGACTTCCCATATGTCCTAATTCTAGCAGGTGCTCTCTCCCCAACCCGCGCCAACAGGAGACCTGAGACATGAGACCAGCTCCGCAATAGAACTGTTCACTGGCTGAGCAAACAAACATTTTAATGTGAGGGGCTTAAATGAGATTATAATGGTGAGAAGGGTGGGTCGGTGTGACAGTCAATTAAAGGTATTGAAGGAGACTGCATTGTGATGAACTTTCAGAACCCATCCTGTGTACAGAAAATATTGAGAATGAAGGAATATAGCTACCACACTAAGTGCTATATTACTATACTCTCTTTAGGTTATTTTTATAGACCAGCATTAGCCCACCCACAAACATGTGCCATAGAAAGCAGGTGTCCCCTCCAACTTGTATAAACAAGTTTACACCATTGTGTGATCTAGAAGGCATAGAATGACAACAGAGAGAGACATCAGCTCATCAGGAATTAGCATCTAACAATGCAATAGCTTTATTACACCCCAGTACCACCAAACTTGCTGTTGCTCCCTTAGATCTTTGGGCCACCCCGCTGAGAATATTAAGTTGGATCATTGTAGGGCTTCGGTCAAAGATAAATCTGCCCAAATGGCTTTCCTTTATTAAGAGACTGACGTTGTCATGTTCCAGGAGACCTGGGACATCTTGCCTTCTCTGGTACATGACTTTCAGTGCTACTGTCCCTGCCACTCCCTCCCGTCACAGCCGAGCATTTGGAGGGTTTGCTGCTTCAGTAAGCATATCTATTGGGGGTTATGTTAAGACTTTGCAGACATAAAATAGTAGTTTTCAAGTCATACTGCCGAAGAGTCACCTGAGCCTGTATTTAGTTAACTTTTATAACAGTGACTCCTTCAACATCTCGACTATTAAATGTCCAGTGCTGTTTAATTTTATCACCCTGCTGTTAAACAGTATCACCACCAAAGGGCGGACAGTTTATCTCTGTCTGGCAGGGGATTTCAATGTGAGACTCTCCCCCAAACTTAGAACATTTTGCTCTGATACATGCCCCTCTGTAATCACTGATCCCAGAAGTCAAGGGTAGGTGTCCTATCTTGCCCACCCCCCCTTGATTTAGTAAATATATTGGAGGTAGGTAGCATAAATGATTCTGTCCTGCCCATTTTGGGGCAGAAGCAGCCCTTCCATAACAGATTATATCTTTATTACATGCAATTTGGAAGATATATTATTTTATAGAACAGTAGTTCCCTCAAACTAAGGTGATCATAACCCTACTGAGATTGCCCTTTTAACATTCTCAAAGGAGATTAGTGTGGAGAATGTGTGAACCGGCCCAATTTTTTAAGACAATAAATCAAAGAGAATGCAGAGCTGGTGGAAATGTGTTTAGTGGAGAAAGATGTTGATCATCAGGTTGTTGAAACATTTAATGGGCTATGCTCAAATATTAGGAAAGCTCTTTTAAAGCTTCTCTACCTCACAGTTAATTCCCCCAGATGGTTTATTCATGACTGCTCAGTGGTCAATCGAGTGCTGCGTAGGGCTCTCGCAACCAAACACAGGGACCACTCAGTGGTGGCCTTTTTACAGAAGCAATATAAAGAGGTCATGTCCAAACACTGGAGGGAAGTAACAGCGCAGCAATGGGATTCACTAGTGCAGGCGACCTTTATGAAAAATAGCAAATCGTTTTGGTGTGCTGTCGCAGATATGAGATGTAAAAATCAGCCAGCGTCCTCGATTACATGCCGCATTGCCAGTAAGACCGGGGAGGCCTATTTTGAACAAAAAATATGTTGTCCCTCCATCTGATCTGTTTTTGTAATATACAGCAACTGACAAGCAGGTTTTCAGTTTGGGTGAAGTAGAAGATGCCATAAATCAGAGTACTAGCAGCAAGGCACCGGGTCCTGGTGGTGTCCCAATTGATTTGATAAAATATAATACCTATTTTTTGGGCCAATACTGACCATCGTTTTTAATAATCTCACCTACTCTTTGGTACCCGTTTCTCAGTCAACATCTATTATAGTACCCATATTTTAAAAAGGTTACAGTTCCCAACCTGGATGTCACAGGCCTGTCTCACTGATCGATACTACTCAAAATCCTCAGGAGAGCAAAATATAATAGAATTAAGGAGTGGATTCAAGTTAAGTCAATCTTACATCCCTGCCAGTATCGGTTTAGAAATAAAGTAAGGATGATTAAGCAATGTCTAAATCTGAATCTGGTTCTTGGTAAATAAACCGTTGCCAAACAAACCTCTCTTTATGTGGCATTTAAGGACCCGACTTCAGCCTTTGATTCTGTTAATCGCTCCAAAATATCGCAAATGCTCATTTCTAGAGCTTGTGCACTTTCTGGCATATTTGCACAAAGACATGAGAGCCAGGGTCAGAATTAGCACTCAGGAAAGAGGCATCTGGTGACACAGGTATTTGCCATGATGTGAGACAGGGGTGTTTTCTGGCCTCAAATCTATCTGTTTTATTCATTAACGACCTCCACCCTTTTTAACTACCATTACCCTCAAAGTACCTCAAATTAAAGGCATTTTGCTACCTGCGCTTTTATACGCGGATGACGCAGTGCTTATGGCCAAAGGCACTGCATCTGTTGGTGCTTGCTTTTGTGGATTTTATGGCTGCTTTGGATTTACGTACAAAGTTTACAAAATCACATATCATGGCGTGTGGTCCAAAGAGCAAACAGCTTTCGGTCCTATCTGTTGACACCAACTGCCTGAGTAGCACAAGCACCTTTTCTTACCTGGTGGTTACTTTCTCCTCTACAGGATCTTGGACAACAAACACTGTGCAGCACAGAATAAAGTTGTCAAGTGCAATCGGCTCCTTACATACTTTCACGCAGCCAATGAGGGGAGGCTTTCTCATCCCTTTACTGCAGATATATGTCACCATTGGTGGTTGGTGACTTACAAAAATGGTGGGGAATTATACCTAAAAATACATACATAAAATACAGCAAAATAAACATTTAACAAATAAAAAATTAAAGATTCACTTACCTTAGACCTGCAGCACGTCCTTGATGTTTTCCAGTCCTCCTCTGAGCACGAGGTCCCACAGCCAACTACCTTATCCAAACCAGATGCTGCTCACATGCTGTTAACCAGCATTAGTGAAGCACCTGGATTGGATGGAGCTAGGTGGCTCAGCGCTCCGAAAGGCATTGGAGACATGTGCCTGCTCTCCAACCCAGCTGTCAAAGACAACTGGGTTGGAGAGGTTTGAATTGCGCATGTCGGACTGGCCGTAGCAAGATAGCTGGCCATACCTACATGCGCACTTCAAACTGAAGTGGCCACTCCTCATTCCTGCCAATCAGCAGCAATGACGCACTGGCCAAGCCCTCACACTCCATTTAGCAGAGAGCAAAAAATAACATGGAAATAAAATAATTGTACTACCATATTATTTTTTAGCTTTCTGCTGCAGTGTTGGGGGGGGAGGGAGGGTGCGAATGGGCGTCAACGCTCCTCCGCTCCTATGGAGGAACCGTTGCTTTAAGACACAATGTATGGGGCTGAGGTGCGGGGTATTTCGAAATGTGAGGCTATCCAGCTCGCAGAAAATATTTTTTGTAGGAAACTCCTTTCAGTCCCCATTTCATCCTTTCACGTAATTTGCCATGAATAGCTGGGGCTGCCTTATTTAGAAGATAGTCCGGCGTTATCGTGGCTGGGAATTTGGAGAAATTAGGAGGCTGTCCTGTCTTCATGCAAGCCAGAAACCCGTAATAATTCAAGCAAAAGGCATGTTCAACACGCATGTTATATTTGTGAGCGCTTACGGAGATTAAGTAAAGAAGAAGGGAAGCCCAATATTACTGCCTACCTAAACCTGACTACATCAAATTGTCCCACTAACTATCTCTGGCATGCTTGGGGGCGTTGGGAATGCTCCTTATGATTTTGCTTCAGGGCTGACATAGTAAAATATTTGTTGTGCTTTCCGTTGGGCTTTAAGAAGAATTAAGATGCTAGTCCACTGTCCCTGTGATGGTAAGTCCGGACAATCAACAATACATTTTGCATTTATTTTTTGTAAACTTTATGAAAGGCACACAAGACATTTTGTAATCCCAATTTTAAGAAAGGAATGCCATTTCATTAGACAATGCAGGCCAGCTTTTAAATTTTTATTACAACTATCAGATGATGAAGCTATTTTGCACATTGGCTCCTTTTTAAGATCTGCTATGGGTGCCCTCAGTACTGTGCTCTTATATTCATGCTAATAATACTGTCTCACTGTATGTATACTGTCTAAATTGCTGTCATATATAACTTTTTTTTTGTATTAACTGTTTTCATATTATGTGATTTTAACTGATTATGAATTGGTATATTACTTTTATGGATGCCTATTGCTTTCGAATAAGGTTTTCTGATTCAGTAGCAGTTTGTCCCTTGGACAAGCAGATTAAAATATATATATATATCCATACCACTGATGGCTTTTTTTATTTTTTTAGAACAATGCCATACATTAGCAGGCTATTGTTGGGCAAAATAATTTCCTACTGAAGAAATACTTCAGATGAACATTGGTCTTCAAATTATATTTTAGAAGCTACTTTGATAATGAACTGGGGAGTTGTCATGTTTTCATCACAAAATAATTCCCAGCATGAGATCTAAGCAGATTTGCATATACCCACACCAAAAATCCTAATACATATCGAAACTGAAAAGACTAAGGTTGGCCATTTGGTCCATGATGTTATTTCTGAGACAGTTACAAGCACAGCAATTCATACTGCTGCAGGAAGCAATCTATGCCCTTATTACAGCAGAGACCGATGACTGATGCCAGCCTCGGTTTTTCAATTATGATTACTGGTAAAGAGAGTTCAAATTGAGGTAAAACTGGAATCCTCAGAACAAAGAAATCAACTAAATCAGTGGTGAACTGATTTAGAAACAGAAAACAGAAAAGCAAAATTAGAGGATGTGTCCGTGGCAGCTCCTTAGTCCACCAGGCCAATGCAGCAAGTGAGTCCAATACTCTCCAGTAGGATTGTGAGGTGTAGTAATCAAGTTATATATGCATCTGCATGAACTGTTTGTGTGTTCCTTCAGGGCTGTTCAGCAGGTTGGAAAGTGTATGATCCCGTACCATCAACCTCTTAAAGCAGCCAGCTGTTCATCAGCCTACTTGAGGTTTTCTCGGTGTTCTATGTGGCCAGGACAGACCTGGCCAAGGCTACTATCATACATTGAAATTATTGGTGGTTTATTAAAAACGGACTAGATTTCCCCTGTTCAAACTGTGCAATTATACCTTAAAGGCATGCTTTTAGAACACAATAAGTTTTAAATGGATTACATTTTCTAACCAGTTATCCACTGCTTTCGTTTGGATGTCTACAGACATTATATATCTTCATCAAATATTGTTTTTGGCAGTGAAATGGAACCGTTTCTCCGTATATTGCTGATCTGCCTAGTTTTGGTTATTGATACCACTGGCTAAAACCAATATCTGATAGAATAAGGACATATATGGTCTTTTACTTAGTAATATTTGGAAGGACTAATTTCAGTGGTGGGCATTCCCAGTTATTAAAGCTGTGGACTGCTACACGTCTAAGTTAGGTATATTTTGTTTCTGTCTACAGGCAATGTGCATTAAAGTATTAATACGCCCTGTAATGTATTAATAAATATTAGATACGCTATCAAAGCTCAAAGAGAACCCAAAGAACGTTGTGGCTGAAATACATATAAATCGTGCAGGAGACGTTCAGAACTTTATTCATTCATAAGAAAGTAGGGAAAGAACTGCAAAAAACAAAATATTGATTCTGGACTACCAGCTTCTAAATATTATGCACATACTTAAATAAAAACGGTTTTACAATTATTCCATTATGTTGATTGCATTCAGGGACTGCACCATTGCCAACAGACCAAAGTTTGATTGTAATGGTCCCCACTCAGAAACGGAGTGTCGCTATGCTGTTTTTTGTCAGAGATGAGGAGGAAAGTCATGAGTGAGCTCGGGAACAGCCGATCAAATAGCAGCACATACTCGGGAAGGAAAATGTGTCCTGACGTGCTGTGGTCCTTTCCCCTTATGCGCATTATAATGCAAGTCGTTTTCTTGCTCATTAAGTACCGCTTGTGGCAATTTGGTATCTGCCATATGTCTCTGAGCAGACTGATGCATCATGGTTGGCACCAGGGCACAAGTTGGGGGGTACACGCCGTCCACCCACTATTTTGACAGGGTGGACACCGTCCAGCCTGCCAAGACGTTTGGCCCCACTGTAGAACGCTGAATTTGTCCCTGTGTAATTTTCAGAGACCGGGACACAATCAGCAGCGCCTGAACATTGTGTGCCACGTACAGGCGACGAGGGGATCTTTCCAATTCAAGACTCCAGCTGGGCCCATAACAAAGGCCGAATTTAAGGGCCCGTCAGGCCTCCTTGTGTTGAAGTGCCCTTTGACTGAAAGGTATCTGAAGCCTCCCATCTTGATGCAAATGCCGTGGACGGGAAACAAAGGCACACTGCTAGCCAGCACTTAGCATTTTCTTGAGCGGCACACTTTTGACTTTGTTTTAGTCCCTGTATATGAGAGATATGTATGCACTGTAAGAGTGTTAAATGTGTTGGTCTGTCCCAGTATTTAAACACAAAATAACAATTTAAATACTTTTATTTCTTTATATGTTTTTTATTTCCGTTTTAACGTTATTCATCAAAATGCAGGCTGTCAAAGCGCTTTTCATCACACATACTCATAACATTGACAAAAATCTTGCACGTTTGTACATCAATGATCAGGATATGTTGAATAAGACAGTGAGGGTTACAAGGTATAGGAGTCACATGTCCTTTTTAGCTCCCTGTGCTATAGTAGAAGGATTACAATTTATGAACAGCAAGAAAGAAAAGTATCTCTGTGTTAAAACCAGTAAATCACTTACCTATCTACATAAAAATAAAAATCTGTCATCTGCATATTACATGTTGTGCTTAGCAGGAGACACATTAACCCTCTATGCTCCATCGAGTCAAAACGGGCACTAGGCAAAAGACAGATCTTTCCAGCAAATACGTTAACCACCAAAGCTATTTTACCAGTATTTTTATTCCCTCAGATTTACTGGTAAACCAGAGATCTCTGCAGCAGGTCTCTTAACCACATAAGATATTTTAAAATTCAGACTTTGCAACCAATTAAGCAGAACAGATTTACCGTCCTGTTTCTCCATGTTGCCAGTTTTTTGTGGCTGAGATTTTACAAAACAAGGCCCATATTTATGGGCTCTGTGGCGCAGGGCAGCGCAGCAAGTCGCCTTGCTGTGATGCCCTGCATCACAAGGAAAGGGCAGGATTATGCCATATTTATCCAATATGGAGCATTCCTCTCCTTTCCCCTTGTGCCGGCGCCCTTTTGGCAGCCTAGAATCAACACGGGCACACTTGCACCATGGTGCAAGGGTGCCTGCCTTGCATGCAGGATTGTTTTTGTCCATTAAGGGACACCTTCCTGGACAAAAACATTCCTGAGATGCTTTTTCCTCCAAACATAGAAAGAGGAAAAATAAAGAGAAATAAAGATATTTCTCCTTGTTATGCCTCTCCTTGGTAGGCATCATTTTTTGGCGAATTCCCAGGTTTACAAGTCCTTGTGGGGGTGAGGTGCGGGGCATTTCCCATGGAATGCCTATCCAGGGAAGAATAAGAAAACGCAAGGATTTGCGCTTCGTCACCTTACTCCATATTTTTGGAAGCAATTCAAAGCCACGCAAAGTGACTTTGTGTGGCTTCAAAAATATGACTTAGTGGTTTGGGCCACGCATGTACCACTTTGCGTGGTGCAAGCATGGTGCCACTCACTTTAAATATGCTTGAAAAGGTATAAGTTGAAGCGCATGTTTTGCATCAGAGTTCCATTACTTTTCTGGCACAACCCTGATGCTAAATCTATTTTGGGATTTATAGTGCCACAAACGCAAGGCAGTACATTGCCCTGTGTTGTCTTACCTTGTGTCCGGCATGCGTTACATGCACAGGCAGCTAAAGCAATGCCTTTGCGGAGATAGTTTGTTCAGTCCTTGGGTAAAGAAAGCTATACGCTGACAAAAGCCAACATTAGGGTATGTGTGGTTTCATCAGCTAAATCAGGAGTGTTTGCATATACTTATGATAGACCTGCTAAACATGTGTGAGGACTTAAGGTCTGATGTCACTTCTTATGATGTGACCTCCTGAAAAGTCATATGCTGTGATGCCACTTCCTGTTATGCCACTTTCCGTAATGCCACGTACGACGTCACGCTCAGTAATGTCACTTGCATACTGCCTAAGTGGATTAGTCCACCCACTTCTTTTTTTAGGACTTGTGCCCTGGTTGGCACGGTCTTCCTTTAGAAACTGAGACACGGGTATTCGTCTGGAAAAAATCAATTTAGAAAATTATGAGGCTCGGAACGTTCTGTTTCTAGGAAGAGAAAAGCAGGCACGATCAAATCACGTTTCCTCTCCATTCCTGACAATGTCTCTTTTAAACATACTACAATCAGTTCCACAATCCAGATATGGTTGTTATTTCTTTGGCACAGTTTCACAACTTGCACAAGTCGAGCAGTTTTGGAAACGACGTGTATAATAATTTAAACCATCAAAAAACAACTAAAAGAGGGGTTTGGAAAAAGGGAGATTTGGATAGAAAAATCCTGGTCCTGTGTATAGAGCTCCCAATACATGTACAAAAACAAGGTATACACAGTTCCACAACGTAAGTATAATCAGGAAAACCAATTTAAACCACCAGCTTTGTTTTTACAGACTTTCAGTGATACACGTGGAAACAGTCTGAATCGTTATTGTGAGTATGTTTAAAGACTTAAAAATCCTTTTAGGTAGCGCCTAACAGGCAGCTTTAACTGTGTGAATGCAAAATACCTTTCTGGCTTTACCGAAAACTTCAAGTGGGCTTAGAGCCCATCCTCTGCTTGCCGCTGGTTGACTACACTGTCCCTCTTATTTGCTTTGGTTTATTTTCAATCACTTGCTTTTCTGTTCATGTTTGCGTACCTCTCATGGAGCACAGCCTCTTAAATACCCTTTTGAATGGCTTACTTATATGTAAGGTTCCCAGTTTTCAGTTTTTACCTATTTATATTTTCAAATATCGAAAAAATTGAAAAAACGGGTTTGATTCTGGTTGATTTTCACTACTGCCAATCGTGCATGCTATGACAAAAGCTGTGCAGACTGACAGGAAGGCAGTTAAAAAAGGAAAACCAAGTTCCTAATGAACCTTAAACTAATGGAGCAGTACAGCTGTTTTACAATACAAATGGTTTCAGATGGCTGTACTGTAAATGGCTAAAACGCACTGTACATTCAAAGCTAAGCAAACATTTGTCGGTTGAATAAACAAGGAGAAATATCAATTGCAGCTTAATTTGTTAAACTAAGCACAAAATAAATATGAATAACTACAGATAAAATGAGCAAAATCAATATTGATAAATACAGACGGAAATGTCAAAACAAGAAATACTATAAATCGGGAGCCCTACTTATATCATTTCACTTGTCTAGAACATTTTTATTCTTTTTGGTTAAACTCTCCATGAGAGTGTATGTGGTTTCCAGATATCTCACTCATGTGCGTATTTCGTTAAGTACTCCACTAGAGTGCAAGTGATTCTAGCTCTCTCACTTGTGTGCTTCTTCCTCAAGGTCGATGATGCGCACTCCCTTAAAAGCTGCTTTCTCTCCTTTGTCTGCTTTTCCTTGGAAGGCCCCTTCTACTCCCTCCGTCCACTGTGTTGCTCTACCCCTTGGGTGCTGCATTATCACCTCTCCCCTAAGCCAGCTTTGTTCTCATTTTATTACCTATCCCCACCCACTCTTCCAATGCTCTTCTATCCCCCGCCGGCATAAACATTTTCTTTTAAACTGGAACCTGCTACACAATAAGTGATTTTGTGCACTTACAATTAAATTTTTTCCTTATTTACTGTCTTACTGGTCACTTTGATGGGTCAATAAAAAAAATATTAAAAGAAAATTCCACCTGCATTAGTCCACAGGCAGGAGCAAGCGTGCTGGCAAATGTGTGAGCCTGCCTAATGACATCTCCGGCAAAAGCAGCTGCGTCTTTGTACCCTTCGTTCTTTTTAGGTTTTGCTGATGCTCTATAGCATTGGCAAAAAGCATTGACATTGCAAATAGGCCTTTAACGCGAGACCTATTGGTTTTGCTAATGCCCACTTCAAAAATGCTGTCAATAATTTCTGCCAGTCCATCAGATGACGAGGGGTGTGGCTTGTTGGAGTTGAGCCCAGTGGAGTCTGTAGCTCTGCAATCCTGTACTGGCTGGCCGCCTCACTGTTGCTAGTTGCCTCATAGTTTTTTTTAGATGCACGCCTTTACTTCTTATTTTCTAAGTTACTAAGTTAATAACTTAGTATTTATCTCCTCTATCGCTTCTCTTTCAATTTACACGTTGTTGTCACGTACTCTTACTTGCCACCATTACCACTGATACTACTACCCTGACTATCCTGATTTTACTGTTTTCCGGCCTCTGCAATGGATATGAAACAGCACTGCAAACTACGAGGCTGCAGACGGCCCCATGCATACTGAAATATCTCCTGTGGTCCTGTCCTCATCCCATCAATGTGGTGCTCAAAAACAGTCATCACGCATTTTCTCCACCAACCAATGCCACCTGTGCCACAGCCTTTGAAGCTTTGGGCAGTCATGGAAAGGCAGGAAATAAGTAGGATGTAGCAACAAAGTGTGATGAAGCTGCCTGGGTGCGTGTTCTGTGTAAAGCAGCCCCTCTCTACACCACTGCTGGTGGGTTTTGAACCTCAGGATTTCTAGGTAAAAAAATATACATTATCTTTCCTATCTTTACCATCTTCTGTATCTTGATGCTTAGTGTTGAAATTGGGTTCTCTGGTTGGCTGTCAGTTTGCACTCTGTCCAAGCAAGGACCGTAACTCTACTCAGGGTAAGGGAGATACACACCTAGGATAATCCCTGCTCACCTCCTTGGTAGCTTGGCACAAGCAGGCAGGCTTATCTCAGAGGCAATGTGTCATGTATTTGTACCAACACATACATTAAAACAGTGAAAACACCACAAAAGCACACAACACCAGTTTAGAAAATTAGCCAGGGGTGCGTTACGCCACTAGTGGCAATGTGTGCTTTTTGAGACCAAAACCTTATTTTCTTTTGCCAGTGTTTGCTACAATGATGAGTGCCTGGCAGCTCTCACAACAATAAAGTGTTACAGAAACAATGTCAAACAATTCATGCATTGACGAAACCAAAAACGTCGGATTGGTTGGCTTTGTCAGTGCTTATTTAATTTCATGCTTCCCAAAATTGTGTTGAAAATGGTTAAAAAAAAGGTTAATTATGAGGCCTCGCTGTGGCGGCCTTACCGCTGCGGACCCGGCGTTAAAGACTGCCACATCACAAGTTGTGGGGTTTGGCAGCCGCCAAACCTCCACAAAAGCTGCCTAGCCCGCTGGTGCGGTCACACCGTCGTGGCCAGCGATGAGCACCTCCAACCCTGCTGCAGGCCCAAGAAAACCCTGGCAGAAACTCACCCGGCGACAAGAATCTCCATTCCTGTCGCCGGCACACGCACCTCACACGTCCACACACATGAACACACCCCCACCCGTCCACACACTTACAAAGACCCGTCCACACACTTACAAAGACCCCACCACTCCTTCACGCATGCATGCATTCACATACACACCCCTCGGCATACGCATACATTCACATAGACACCCCCACTCACTCTCATACATGCAGACACACACCCCCATTCACTCGCATACATGCAGACACACATACCCATTCACTCGCTCACAGACACGGACTCATACATCCCCATTCGCACACATAGCACGCACACACCACACACATGCACCCAACACTCCTACCCCCATTCCCCCTCTTGCAGACGATCACTTACGTTCCCCGTCGAGGAGGTTGTCTGGGAGGGGATGGGTTCTGACGGTCTTGCATCGCCAGCACCACTACACCAGCTGGACTCCGCCAAGCCGTATTAAGGCTCGTAATACAGCAGGTGGAGTCTTGCTGCCGTAGAGTTGTTGGCAATGCAACCGCCTCTTCGGAGTCAGTCCTCCAATGACTTCTAACTTGGCGGTAAGGACACCGCCAGCACTGGCAGTCTGCTAGCTGCAGCGGCTTCGGCAATCTTTCAAAAAGACGGCTGAAGTCAAAATGAGAAATGAGGGCCTGAGTTTTCATTAGGAATATTGTTTGGAAATACTAGCATGCATCAACATATTTTACTAAATGACGCTTCAAAGAAATAGCACCTAAAATTTCATAGTAGCGAAACAATTTTTCTACTTGCATTTTTTCAGAAAATTTTATTTTGATAGCAAAGAATCATCGCTCTTGCTTACAAGCTTCTGCAAACATTTGCATCTAATCAGAGAGCTTTCTGGAAGCATTATACTTAGCCTCATAATGGTAAACTTTTTAAACGTGCACATTTTTTGTGGGACCACTGTCAGTGTGCAGTGTGACCTTAAAACGGTTATTTACATCGCTCACAGTAATAATGAAGGCTTCTCATTAATGAACTATAAATACAAGTTTGAACAGCACTAACATTAGCTTAACACACATATTACCTCAACTGCAGACTGTTCCCTTCTCTGTAAACTTGCAACCAAAGGGTTTATGCTGCAGGGGGTTAGGTCAACTTGTCCCAAGAACAAAATAAACATGAAACTTGTTGCCCTTGACCCCAAACAATATGTCCCGGGCGTCGGGCTATAGGTATTCCACATCTCTGATAGCCCATATTTATCAGAGTAAAACAGGAGCAAAACAACAAAATTCCAACAAACACAAGCAAAGATACGATATGAATTGTAAAAGATTAAACTTCAATATAGTGCTTAGAAACACAATAGCTCCAACTTGGGTTAACACATTGTCATTGACGGATTCATTCCCAACAATTCGACTTCACTCGCTAGTAGGGTGGCACCAGTCACGGAGTCGCACAGACCCCCAGGTTCAGCACCTTTGGCAATGAGGATACAAGCTGGTGCACGGAGTTGGGGAGGTGAGGCGGCACTGGATCCGGTACAGCATCGGTTCCTGACGATCCAGCGGGGCCGATGAATCTGGCGGGTGGCACAGTGGGCAACCTCTTGGGGTCGCAGCCATGCCACGGGCCTGTAGGTGCTGCAGCAGATTTGGGTGTCACAGATATCGGTGACAAGGCACACGGGACTCACCGTGTTGCTGGACTCCCGCAGGGCTATGGCGGTGTCAGTCATGGATGTCGCACTCCAGCGGGGACCACCGCTTCGGGTGCAGGCGGCGTTGCAGAGCCGGGCAGCAGCATCAGTCATAGAGTCATCAGGACCTGGTTCTTCTTGTTTTTAGGCCACCTTTTACTCCCAAGGGCCCAGAAACAGGAATAGGCACCACCTAGGGTCCACAGGCAAGCGGACCCAGAGGCTGGTAGGTTAAATCTTTGATGTCCCTGAGGCTTCTCAACAGGAGGCAAGCTCAGTTGAAGCCCTTTGAGAAACTTCACAAGAAGGACACACAGCAAAGTCCGGCCTTTGTCCTCTTCAAGGCAGAACCGGCAACTGCAGGCCAACCCAGCAAAGCACAAACAGCAAAGGGACAGTACTCCTCCTCCTCCAACACTTCAAACTCTTCTCCTTAGCAGCGGTTCCTCTTGATCCAGAAGTGTTCTAAAAGTCTGGAGGTGTGGGTCCACTGCTTATACTCATTCCTGCCTTTGAAGAAGGAAACGTCAAAGGAAAGTCTCTACTGTTCACAAGATCCTGCTTTGCCCAGGCTTGGCCCCAGACGCACTTGAGGGGATGGAGACTGCATTAGGTGAGGACAGGCAAAGCCCTTTCAGGTGCAGGTGTCCGCTCCTCCCTCCCCACTCTAGCCCTGGAAGACTCATCGGGATATGCAGAACATACCTCAGCTCCCTTTGTGTCACTGCCTAGAGGGAATTCACAAACTGCCCAACTGTCAGTCTGACTCAGATGTGGATCCCACAAGCAGGGAGAGGCACAGAGGCACAGAATGGTTAAGCAAGAAAATGCCCACTTTCTAGAAGTGGCATTTTCAAACAGGCAATCTAAAAACCAACACTACCAAAAGATGTATTTTTAAATTGTGAGTTCAGAGACCCCTAACTCTGCATCTATATCTGCTCCCAATGGGAAACTACACTTAAAATACATTTAAAGGCAGTCTCTATGTTAACCTATGGGAGAGATAGGCCTTGAAATAGTGAAAACTGAAATCTTGCAGTATTTCACTGTTAGGCCATGTAACACACATTAGTACATGTCCCACCTTTAACATACACTGCACCCTGACAATTGGGCTACCTGGGACCTACCTTCTCTTTAAAACTGCACACACAGACACTGCAGTGGCAGGCCTGAGACATGTTTACAGAGCTATTCATGTGGGTGGCACAATAAATGCTGCAGGCCCACTAGTAGCATTTGATTTACAGGCCCTGGGCACCTCTAGTGCACTTTACTTGGGACTTACAAGTAAATCAACTATGCCAATAAGGGATAACCAATCATAATCCCAATTTACACAGGGAGCGCTTGCACTTTAGCACTGGTCAGCAGCGGTAAAGTGTCCAGAGTACCAAAATCCAGCAAAAATGAAGTCCAGCGCACAGTAAAAAATAAAGGAAGCAGAGGCAAAAAGAGAGGGGAAACGACGCCAAGGATGCCAGGTCGAAAACTTAGGTAGCCTGATACAAGTAGTTTCAAAAGGAGTTTCAGAAGGGCGTTGGAGGAGGAGAGGGAGGAGATGCAACCCAAAGTCACTTTTGAAGAATGTAATATAAGAGGACTCAACCCTAACTTGTGGTTTCATAGAAATCTTTAATAACCTCCATTAGTAGGTTTCTTTTGTTTCCACCGACTGTCCATGGTCTAGTGCATCCATCATTGAAAAATGGAAAAGGGTCTTCAAAGACCACTGAGACCTTCACCACCGTGAACCAATTTCAGCAAGGGCTCATTTATGGTACAAATGTCCACAAACACTGTTGAAGACCTAACGCTAATGAATGGGGATCATGGATTGTTAAGAGAAGAGTGCTCTCTTTCTGAAACTCCAACTAGTACAGTCTGCAATCTTAGTTCTTCGTACAATCTCCAGAGATGTCCTCTGCTGATCTGCGGTCAATTACTGAATCAAAAACGGCAGAGATCACTATCTTGATAAAGGAAATGAAGCAGGCCAGAGAAAACATTGATATATATATATATATATATATATATATATATATATATATATATATATATATATATATATATATATATAGTGCACTGAAACCATCCTGATCAATGGTAAGGAAGAGAACACAGAGAAGGTTCAAACAGTCTACTGCTTCATAGCATATATCCATTTACAGGCCTCTTAGATGCTTTGCTGATCCTCCTGGTAGGAATGATGAGCGTAAACACAAAGGTTTTATAAAATGGGCCAACGTCCACTGCAGCTCATTGACATCCTACACCACATTTACATAAATAGCTTGGGGAAAGAGTGACAAAAATCAAAAGCAATGAACATAAATCTCTTAAATGACAATTTGGAACACAAGGAGAAAAAGTTCAGTGAGGAATATCCTTGAGGAACCCAGGAAAATATCCAAAACACCAGTGCATACAAAAGAAGCACTCCAAGATTAAACTCTTTCCTGACCCCAAACAGTATATTAAGATCAAGTCACTGGTTAACAACAGTAAAAACCTCGTATTAACTAAGGTTACCCAAAAGGAGGGTTAGGAAGTACCAGAATGCAATGTGGTGCAAAAATCTCCAATGGTTAAGAGGAAAGGTGGGTAACATTTATGACTTGCCTAAGGACCTTAAATCTGCAATGAGGATCAATATCCCTGAATAGGTTAAGGACACCAACTGAATTATACTAAGGTGCAAGAACTACATTCTATCTGATTGTTTGAGAAGGTGCCAGATCTGTAGGTCCCCACATCCCTAATGAAATTAGTGGTGGGAATACCATCTGAAAAATTTCAGCAGCCTGAACTGACAGAGCTCCAAAGTTTCACTCCCCTTTCAAAGATCCATTCCAAACTATATATCCTCTGTAGCCCCACATATTCCTTATGTACATCCTCGTGCTCTATGTACAGTGTTCTTTTCTTAAATTGTGTTTGTATTAGCTGCATGTGCAAGCCTACTTAGCAGAAAACAATGAATAAAATAGGCACCCCATTCAAAGGGTCTGGCAACATCATTTCTATCAGATGCTGTAAAATAAGGTTTGTGAGCTCAGGCTCATTGTAGCATGAGGGAATAAACAGAGTCTGATCCCAAAGTTAAGGTAATTTGGGGGGGGGGGGGGTTGGAGGTGGGTGACACACACACTTTTCCATTATTCTAAAATTTGTTGCTTCAATATTTCTGATTTATTTTCTTAGCAACTGTGTGTGTGTCATATTGAATGTATGTGATTGCACTATAAACTACTTACACACATATAGTTGCAATTATACCAAAAGGAAAAGTGGAGTGAATAAGTCAACAATCTGGAGAAGCATCCGAAGCGGGAGAATTTTCCGATTGTTGGTGCATATGTCATTGTCCTAGAGAGCACTTGGTGAGCAACAACAGCATGTCTTACCTATCCTGAGTTAAGTGATGAGCTGCTGCTTGGAGAATCTTTTTGAAGAATCTGGAGCCAAACATTGCATTCTGTAGCAAGGTTGTGACTATGTCACATTTTTTAACATGAGATATGAGATATGAGATATGAGATATGAGAGAGAGAGAGAGAGAGAGAGAGAGAGAGAGAGAGAGAGAGAGGCATTACAATAGCTGTCCCCCTAATCTCACCTTTTATTGCCCTATGCTGCTCATTCCTTCCTTGCCTCCCAGCAAAGGACAGTAGATCCAGGTTGTTGAGTGCCTGGTTGGATGAAAAAAGTCTTAATGGACCAGGGAAGGACTATGTCTGTTACTACACTGAATAATGCCACCTTGGAAAGTTCAAATCCTTGAACTACAAAAACATATTCCTGCAATAACTGTGTGACCAACAGAATGGCCAGTGCTATCAACTGAACTAAAAAGATGGCAGTCCCTGGCTATACGTTAGCTCTGGCTGAAAAGATTTGAAGTCCAGCTAATATCTCACTAATGTCTCACTCTCTGGTGGACTATGCGATTGTGATACATAAATCCTGGAGGTATTCGTGGTTGTCTGCCATCACCATGAAATCACAGCAAATGAGAACATAACAAATGGCCTTTACCTAGAGACTGAACCATACCAGGAAACAAACGCTCTCAGACATGATTGGTTGCTTAAGCAGCCACATAATTAACCAGATACAAGCAACTAATGGGGTAGAGCACATTGTCATTATTTGTCAATATAAAATGGCACTGTGAAGCAGGTACTCATGTTTACCTTTGACCAGAAGAGGAAAAGCTGTTCACCAGCCAGGTAAGGACTAAACATCTGACTAGAACACTGGCTGTTCTCTTATGAAGTTGTGTTCGGTCTAGAAAGTTTGAGGAATTCTCTTTAGTTGCTGTGATCATTAGGAGGTATACTGTCCTGTATTCCAAGAACATGCCAAAGACCTACAGTGTCCAGTTGCTTCATGTGTTCTTTGTGTCCAAACGCCTTATAATAGAAGAAACAGGAGGTGAGGTGTAAGAGTAGTAGGAAATGACATCCAGTAAACACTGTTCATAAATGTCTGCCAATATTTTTTCATGAACACAATATTGAGATCATGTTTCGTTAAGACAAGGAAAGTCAACATCTCTTGGAAGTTAGATGTTCCTAGTACAGGGAGAGTCAAGTTTTGACTGATGCTGTCTGTAAACAGCAACCCACCACATGACAGGCTCCTCTGCCTGCTGTGACCCTAGAGACTGTCAGAGCAACACACAGGAGTGGCACACACTGACAAAAGCACTATCAAATACTAGAAGATCACAGCAATGAATAAGAACTATCAGCTAAAGTCAAGGATTGTGGCAGCATACCCCTCTGCTAGATCCTGTCACCACATATCACTGACTCCCAAGAGACGCCTACACTGCAAGACCAATGTCCATTCAAATTACGTGTACTTTGCAGAGCACACCAACTACAAGTCTTACCTTTGTCCAAGATACACACCTGGAAGACAGAGAATTTGCTATACTTTTATTGAAACACAAACATTATGTAACATGGTCAAAAGACAAAGACAAAAACAAAAAGTATGAAGTTGCAATTCATTTTTGTCCAACAAGGGTTAAAGTCATCCATTGTTGCCTCTAAATGGGACAAAACTGGGAGATAGGTACAAGGAATCACTCAAAACCAAAACAAGATGCTCTCTCATCAACATGTGATACTACCAGTGTGCCAGATATGCAGGAGAATGCTAGAAGTTCCCTAGGAACACATGAACAAAACCTAATCATTGGCAACAGCTACAACAGTTTCCTAGGTAACTTCAGTGATTGGAATTTCAAAAAGCTTATTATTATTATTTTTTTTAAACAAATTTGTTTATTGGTATTTCAATGTTTGCATATCTGTTTTCACAAAGCCATAGCATGGTACGTGGGTATATCATTCACTTTACTGAACATTCTTTAAGTGTCTATTACATGCATTATAATACCGCTACCTCAAGATAACTTTTTTGCAGTCATCCCAACATGTAGAATTGGAATGACAACATCTTAGGTGTCTCAATGTCTCAGTGGCATGTTTG
Source organism: Pleurodeles waltl (assembly GCF_031143425.1). NCBI lineage: Eukaryota > Metazoa > Chordata > Amphibia > Caudata > Salamandridae > Pleurodeles > Pleurodeles waltl. Next base: position 951,852,617 of record NC_090444.1, read on the forward strand.
CGAGACAGGGAGTTGTTTTTCATCAATTATAGCTTTACACACCTGTATATCTGTCTTCCCCTATAGTGTAGACCAATAAAGAAATACGAGTAAACATAACTAAATACTCGGATAAAATATTAACTTGCCCATACCTATGTAAAACGTCCATTGGTTTGTGGTTGCAGTTGCCGGATCGTTGCGCATCTCTACATGCCCTGCCACTGGTCGCTGTCCGGTGGGTCCCTTATCTCAAGCACAAGGAGGGTGAGAGGGAGCCGGGTCAAGGGAGACCGCTAGGCAGGCCGTGTACGGGCAGGGGAGGGTCTCCACCAAGTGTGTATGACCACTGGGGATAGGCCAGGGGCTCGTATTGAACCGGTGTCCCCTCGAGAGTTATCATCTGTGGCAGCATCTAATGTCTCCCAGGTGTCTACCATCTCTGCCCATATGGGGGCTACTGGTCTGCGCCTCAATCCACTCATTTGCTCCCTCTGTATCACTCTTTCTTCTGCCCTCACCCAGTGTGTAACGTCCACTACACATATGGCCAGCCTGGGCCCCTGGTTATTTTTCCAGGCTATCATCACTCTCCTGTGTGCCAGCACCAATGACAGGTCCGCGAAGTGGCTAACAGTTGCCCCCACCAACGTTTATGGAGGCGGTCTGCTTCCACCCTAGTACGGTGTGACTTATGTAACATAGCAATGTGGACCCCTCTCCTCTTCATGTATGTAAGTGTTTTATGACGCTTTGACGCAGTGCCCATCCCTCATATGTTCAAGGACATCAATTTAAGAGTAGTGTCAGTGTGCACCATGGATCTATTATGTCCCCCAACCCGGGTCTCTCAGCTGAGCCCCACTCCCTAATATGCCCCCCTCGATCCCAATCCCACACACATATTTGGGCATCAACAATAACAATAACAGAATTTCAAAAAGCTTTTAAGAACAAGAGGGACAATGTAGTCATTATGCAAATATCTCCTTTAGCAAACCCAGATAAATAAAAATGCACATTTCATTCACACACACACACACACCACCGTCATTAAAGAACCATCTGACTTCTTAAGATATCAATTTTGCATAATAGACAAAGAAATCAATCTGAGTATTTTATTGGACCATGCACTGATATTGATCACAAGGAATCCTGGAATAAGTGTGTATCACAACCCAATATGACTCTCTTAAGCAACAAGTCCTTTACTCAACATGTTACCAACTTCTGAGACTTATTTGTCTGAAAAATGAATACCAAGACATCTCTAGAGAAATAGGATGGGATGCTAGCAAAAGCACCCTTAAATGCAAAATTAATAATTACCTAGCTACAATTAAATAAACATAAGAGATCAACTCAAAGAACCCAAAGAAAAAGACCAAATACATAAACAATTGCTTCAAGCAAGAAAACTCAATCAACTCTCACCAAGCTCATTAATATTAAATTTGAATCTAAAACAATATTTACACAACACATCTTTACAGTGGTATGCTGAAAAAGTACATATTGGTAGAGAGGCCAAGTGTGTATCCAAAATCTAACTTTTTTTTTTTTTTTGGTTTTATATTGGAATTTCTGCTGTATCGTAAGTAGCAAGTATTGAGTATTTGATTGTTCAGTTTAGACAAATGTCTAAATAAACATACTTTGAAAACTACAACCTACCTGTAATAAAACTGACAAACACGCACATTTGTTATATACAATCTAGGTTTCAGTCGGTGCCCTGTTAAACCAATCCCAGCACTGATTCTACCTTCAAGGTCGTGACTTTGTTCGCCTGCTTTTGTAAGTAGGATCCCCCTGTATGAAAACTAATTAATGTGTATATATTAGGAATGCCATATCTTCTTGTATTAAAATCAGAAAAAACCCTTTCTGGTCTTTTGCAAGTTATTGACAAGATTTCTCATGCAACAATTATGTAAGGTGACAATGAATCAACCAGCACTTCGACTTTCACTCCATCTATCACAGTGTTGCCCTTGAGTTATATACCCAGCCTTTCATCACTAGCCCTTGTTCCTGCTCTTCACCTCATTGATGTTCCTCAGACTCACAAATACACATCTCTTACAAGCACTCGCATGGCAATCCTCTTGAAAGCGTGCTCATCATTAATCAACTCAACCTTTCACAGCCCAAATTCTATCCGTCTCCATCAGATAATGCCATCAATCACCTATCAAGTGAACATAACCTTCTGCTGTTTCAACCAAACCTACATTGCCCAGTACAAAACAAAAAAAGTTTCTAGATTAGTTTCCCATATAAGCAACCCGATTCACAATCACCTTGCCTTATCAACTAAGCTCTCCTGACTAAAAACAAATCAAGCAACTTTGGAAGCAAACTTTGACACCCTCACACTAGGTGCCTTAGTCCCATAGCCTCGAAATCCACTCCAAGAGGTTTTTTAAGGCCATGATTCTGAGCTGCCTTCGTAACTGGAAGAAGTCAGACATCCTTACACCCTTTTCAGTACAAACTATCTTGTAATTCTTTTAATGATGCCCAATAAAACTTAACCTAAGTACTTTCAAAACGCCCCAACTCCACATTCAAATATCAAACTGTACAACTGTTATCCACCATTGGATTGCTCTATTGTCTCTCCTGCTTGAAACCTCCAAAACAGAAACTTTCTTCTTCCCAGCCTCAGCTGACCCCAAATCATTACCTATTATGGTGTCCTTCATTCCAGATATCCTTGCCTATTACCTTTCAGCCCAAAAAATACTATTGTTTACTAGAACATGTTCAGAATCATCGATAGCATTCCCTGCCATGGCTGCTAGATTCCAGCTGCACAAGGATCAATACCCAACTTGAATTCTGCATTGTCAAATCACTTATTCACATATAGATCATGAGCAAATTAGATGAATGAAAGTTACAACCCCTTTCAGATGGCCATGGGACAAGCAGGGTTACTGGGAACAACTACAGTGGGTTGTGGATTTTAACTCTTGATGCCCCTAACAACTGTGGGTCTTGAGCATCTGGACCCAGTATTACCCCTTCAGCACTTGAATCTCAGTGGTAGTGTGGGTCACATAGTCTATGCCTCTTCCGGGATGTAGGTGGAAGATAAGCAAAGGCACAAGACTCAAAATACAAACAGTGACCCCCAATAATCTGATTTTCCAATCCAATAGTTACTTTTGGGTAAACAAAGAATGATTTACTACACTCACAAAGTACATTACAGCATACTAAATAAAACACTCTACAGTCTCTCAGTACGAGAGCTCTACTACTGTCCTATGCAGTGTCCTCTGGATCCTCCCTCTCCCACCTCTATGTTAACAAACGTGTACCTTGTGGTTTACGGGAGGCCACCCCTCAGGTGCTACCATCACTAGCAAAGCGTAACAAAGCCATATGTTGGCTCTGAAAGTTCAGCTCCATATGGCTTTAATATGCCACTTTTGTGTAAGTCTCAAAAGGCATGCTGGCCCAGCTCCAGTCTTACCCAGCTGAACCATAAGGAAGCGTTCTGGAGTGCACTTGCCCATGCTCCACTGATAAGCATGATGCATGGCGTCATCACAAGTCAGCTGGAGTGGTGTGCTGAGATGGTCGCAGACAACCGCGGATTCCAGGTGACTTCTTCTTCTCAGTTTGTACAGGGAAGGTGTTGGGATATTAACAGTGATGTGTCTTTTGCTCTTTGTTCCAAGTCCCGCTGATGATCAAGGGAACTTTTCCGATCCATGTGACAACCCCAACGGAGCTAGTGGCTCCCTCCTGGAATACAGGGGTCACCATCAAGGGCAGCCACCTCAATGATGTTAGTTCAATGGTCCTAACAGTCCTAGTAATGCCCTTCTGGCATAACATGGTCAAAGTAATAGGCGAGTGACCCAAACGTCTCGGTGTCCATGGTGGGGGTCACCAACTTCCACAAGAGGGAGGACAGCTCCCTCTCACAACAGTCCCGCCTCACACTTTGCTCACCAGGACCCACTTGCCAGGATCTCCACAGGGCCTCATTCCCTCCAAGCTCTTGCTTCCTCCTCACAGGGAACACTGGTCTTGGCTGGCAGGCACATAGTAAGTGTTCTTGGCTTCCTCTGTGATGGACCCTAAACCAACTGGGAGACCAACAGATCTTGGTCCCCAGTCCTGGTTACAGCAGCTAGAAGCTGTGATGATCTTTTCTATGCAAATCAACAGCTTGTGGGATTTATACTCCCACTTTTATAATACATATCCAGATACAAAAGTGTTTTTGTGGCTGGTTCTCTGAAATTTGTGTTGTGGGCGTGGAATCATTTGAAGTGCTCTCTCCTCTGTCTTGCCCTTTGCAAAAGGGACACTCTGCCACAGCATGAGTGGTTTCATTTTTGAATGACCCACAACACAAGCCAAATAAGTAACTGGGGATTATATCTGGCTGTCTGTGTCCACTGAAATATGTCCCAAAAAGGTCCACCGCTTTAAGATTCCCCTCCACCATGATTCCTTGGTCCTACAGTCCCAAACTTACCAGACCCACCATCTCAAATGACCAGTAACTCTGGCTCTTCCTGAAATGAAAAAGACATTTGATGTGCACGGAGGATGCTATACTCCTCTTCCTCCAGTTCGTACATTCCGAGCCCAGCCCTCAGGAATGTCAGCAATGAACATTTCCTGTCAGGTGGATACAGTCCTCACCTCCAACTAGCCTTTCCAGGCCTTGAGCTTCCGAAATAGAACTCACAGGTCTTGTTATGTACTATGCCTAGGCATGCACACATCCCAGAACACACACACACGTATCACGTGCTGCTTGGTGCTATACACAGTCATCATGTAGGCCAAAGGTAAGTTAAGAACACTGCAGGGGAACTTTAAATGAGTGGGCAGTAGGCACCACTCCAGTGACAAAGGCAACAAGCACTGGCAAAGCCAATAGTTCTCACCTATGCAAGAGCTATTGGCTTTGCCCAGCTAATGGCCACATTGCATGCTGAGCCTTCGCACACCAAGGCGGAAGAAGCAGAGTCGGAAGCTTCGCCCCCCTCCGGATGCCGAGACAGCTCCCCCATACACTCGCCAGACAACTGAATTAGGAACCAGGGCATAGGCCAGAACCATTTAACTGGTATTTATTGCGCGACAATCATCAGTAGTATAGATCACAGAACAGCGGGGGCTTTCAGCACAAGGAGGGGGATTGGCGGGCGGCGGACTTTTGGGGGGGGGGGGGAATTAAGAGTTACATAAGTTACATGTTAAATTCACCTCAGTATACTGTCGAGGGCGAGACCACACTACCGTTCACTATGTACTTCGACATTAGTATCCAGACTACATCAGATAAGAGATAGGGACCAAGACGGAAGGAACACTGAGTATCTATTTATTAAGGTACCGCAACAGGAAGAGAGATTTTGGTATGTGATATTCAACATAGCTAAGATTTGGGATTTAAAATACATGCAAACTGTCAATCCTTTACTAAAATGTACCTACATGCTTATATTGTGAAATCAATAAAAAAAATTAAATAAAAGAAAAAAAAGCTATTGGCTTTGCCAATATGTTTCAGCCATGTTGTACACCAGCGTGGCTGCTGTTCAGCAGAACTAAAAGTCTGTGGGTGGCGTGGAGTGTTACAAAGTGGCTTACAGCATAGTGCTATGGAGTGGCATAGCGTAGACCTGAGTGGAATGGAGTAGCGTGGAGTGTTATGGCGGGAGTAGAGAGTCGTTGAGTGGTAGGCGTAGAGTTGAGTGGAGTAGACTGTATTGCTTAGAGTGTTGTAGAGAAGAGGGGCCTAGAGCAGAGTAGATTGTCAGAGTGGACTGGCATAAAGTGGAGTGGCGCAGGACAGTAGAATAGCATATAGTGTAGAGTGTTGTAGAGTTGAGTGGCATAGAGTGCCAGAGTGGAGTAGTGTGCTGTAGAACAGAGTGGAGTAAAGTGGCATAGAGGGAGTTGCGTAGAGTGAAGTAGTGTTGTGGAGTGGCATAGAGTAGAGTTTCATGGAGTACAGCGTCAGAGTGAAATATCAGAGTGGAGTGTCTTAGAGCGGCCTGGAGTGAAGTGGAGTAGAGCACAGTGTTGCAGAGTAGATAGGCATAGAGTGCATTGGTTTTGAGTAAAGTGGGGTAGAATGCATTGGCGTAGAGTGCTGCAGAGTAGAGTGCAGTGGCGTAGAGTAAATTGTTTCAGAGTACAGTGAAGTGTCAGGGAGTGTTCTGGTTTAGGGTAAAGTGGAGTGGAGTGGTGCAGGGTAGAGTGCTGAGGTGCAGAGTGACAGAGTGATGTGGTGTAAAGTAGAGCGGTGTAGACTGCAGTGGCATGGAGTTCAGTGGTGCAGAACAGATTAGAGTGGCGTGGAGCGATTAAGAGTGGAGTGGCGTAGTGTGCCAGAGCGTGGCGTATAGTTGAGTGGTGCACAGTAGAGTGCTGCAGTGGTGTGCAGTACAGTGGTCAAGAGTAGAACAGAGGGCAGTGATGTAGAGTGCAATGGTGTAGAGTGGTGCATCATGCAGTGGCATAGCATGCAATGTTACAGAAAAGAGTGGCATTGAGTGAGTGGTGCAGAACAGAGTGGGGCAGAGTAGACTGGTGCAGATGCATAGTACGCAATGTTGTAGAGTGGCTTAACATGCAGTGGCATAGAGAGCAGTGGCAGAGAGTAGAAAGGAGTTGAATTCAGTGGTGGAGAGAGCAGTCTTGCAGAGTAAAGGGGCGCACAGTAGGCTGGCACAGAATACAGTGGTACTGAGAGAAGCGCTGGCGATAACAGTAGTGCTGAGTAGACTAGACCGGGGTAGCGTGAAGTGGCGTGCAATGTAGTAGCATAGAGTGTTGCAGAGTAGAGTACAGTAGCATAGAGTGCAGTGTAGTTGGCGTAGAGTGAAGTGGTGTGGAATGCACTGGTTTTGAGTGACGTGGTGTTGACTGCATTGGCTTAGAATGCAGTGGTTTAGGGTAGAGTGGCCAAGAGGGCAATAGTGTAGAGCAGATTAGTGCAGAATAGGGCGGTGTAGAGTGGAGTGCAGTGGTCTGGAGCAAAGCGGAACAGAGTGCAGTGGCAAAGGGTTGATTGTTTAAGAGTGGAGTGAAGTAGCGTAGATTGGAGTGGTTCAGGGTAGAGAGCGATGGCACAGAGTAGTGGTGTTAGAGTGCAGTGGCATTGAGCAGACTAGCATAGACTAGATTGTTTCAGTATATAATTAAGAGGTGTAGAGTTGATAACGAGTTGTGGATGCAGTGGTTGCGGTCTGCTAAGAGTATACTGGTGGTTCACATTGTTAGTGGTTTGCCAGTGCAATACAATTCCTCTCAGGTCGCCTCACTCAGTTTTGGGTGGGTAGTTTGGATGAGGTCAATTGTCACAAAATGGGTTTTGCTGCTCCTTTAAGTGGTGCCAGTACACGTCCCAATGCAGATTCAGGCATGACTGCGAACTTCAAAGGGAGATATCCTGTGGTGCAATGTTTTGGGGTCGCACAATGGGGATGGCAGGGAGCTCAATTTAGGGGGACAGATAAGGGTCGGTCAGATGCAAAAGGTGGCAGGAAAAGGAGCCTACATTTATTAGGTTTCAAGTTTTTAGTTACTGGTTGCAGTTGTATTCCCAACAAGAGGCAAAATGTTTGTATTGGGGTTTTCGGCTACGTTTTCAGGACTCAAGAGAACGTAGGTTGGCGAAGAATTTGAGATCTGCTTTGGAGTACCTGGAAACAGTGAGAAAAAACTGACTAAGGAGGTGTCTCAGGGAAGGATTGTGGGACCTTATGATTATTGGCCTTTCCCTGAATTGACTATCTCTCCTTTAGGAGTGGTGCCAAAGAAGAAGCAAGGTGAGTTTCAGTTAATCCATGACTTATTTTGGCCCCTTGGTGAGTCTGTTAACCGTTTCACACCTAGTGAAAATTCATTTGTTCATTACGCCTCTGTGGATGAGGCCATTATTGGTGAGGCTTTGTGGAGTATGGGGCTGTAATTGCAAAATCAGATATTCAGTCACAGTTTAGTCTGTTACCAGTGCATCCAGAGGTATTCTCTTGGTTGGGATTACAGTTTGATGGTCTCATTTACATAGATAGGATGCTGCTGGGCTGTTCAGTGTCTTGTTCTTTGTTTGAGACATTTAGTACACTTTTTGCAATGTTTCTTTCAGTTCAGTGAGATGTGTCAGGTTACTCACTACTTAGATGATTTTCTTATTGTTGGCAGAGGTGGATCAGGTGACTGTTTGAGGGCGTTGCAGCTTTTCCAGGCTGCAATGCACAAGCTGGGAGTTCCTTTGGCCCCAGAGAAGATGGAAGGCACAAGTATGTGCATTACATTTCTGGGTATTGAGTTGGATTTTCGTTTTGCCTGCAGACAACGTTCAGGCATTGAATTTGCTGTTGCAAGAAGCGGTGAGCTGTAAAAGGTTGGAACTGAGGAAACAGCAATGCCTTTTAGGGCATTTGAACTTTACATGTTGAGTGGAGCTAGTTGGCTGCGCCTTTTGTACATGACTTGATTTCACTGTGAGTGGTGTGGTTGTGCCCCATCATAAGGCGCATTTGCGAGCAAGCATTTGGGCTGATTTGAGGACTGGGATTTCATTCTTAAATGACTTCAATGGTGTTACTGTGTGTTCCAAAGATGAGTATTGGTTGCAGCAGATGCAGCTATTTTCTGATGCCTCAGGAGTGCATGTCTTTTGCCTTTTCTCGGATGGACATTGGGAGGCATAACAGTGGCCTACAGCATGGGCGGAAGCAAAACAGCATTCCATTCTTGCAATGTTTCCCTTTGGTGGTGGCGACGGCGTTATGGGACGAGAAGTTAGCCAACAAGATGGGTGTTTTTTCATGTTGACAATCAAACAGAGGTTAACCTGGTGATTTCGCAGAAAGCTCAGGATGAGAAAGTGTAGAAGTTGTTGAGAATTTTCCTGTTGGGATGTCTAAAGTTTAACATTTTGTTTAATGCCAGATAAGTACATGGGGTAAATAATGATATAGCTGAAGAGCTATCTCTTGGCAGAGATTCTGTGGGCTTGCAGCTGGAACGGAGGAGGAGAAGATAGAGATGCTGCGGGATCTATGGACATTGAAAGAATGAGGATGTTACAATTGATTGAGAACTCACTAGCTGTTGCCACTCGTAAGAATTATTCACAGGCTTGGTTCAAATTTGTACAATCTGGTGCCCTCATGAGGGGGAGAAGGGCCATTGGTTTTCTGGCGACAGAGAGAGGATGTGGTACGCTTTATAATGGCACAGATTGATTTGGGCCTTTCAGCAGTGACAATATCGGGTAAGATGGTGAGCATTTCCTTTCACTGCAAGATTTTCTGGGGTTATGATCCTATGGAGGGGAGGTTTGCAAACAAATTGTGGTCAGTTGGGTGAGGGAGGGTGGTGCATGTCCAGACAAAAGGAGACCGATATACTGTAAGTTACTGGGTTGATATCCTTGGTGAGTTGGAAGGGATTTGTTTTTCTTTTTGGGAAGTGGCCTTAATTTTGTTTTGTATGGTTTGGAGGTTTCATGGGGTGTTGTGGGAAAATTGCTGAGCATAAGAAGCAGGGAGGGCTTATTTTGTACCAATGTCAGGTCATTAGGTTATTTTGAAGAAGAACTCTGCACCAGTGCGTCGGTTTTACTTTTGTCTTTTTCTAAGTAGCAAAACACTTCATGTTTTCATCCATGAAGATGGGACTAAACTGACAGCTTGTCAGGTTTTAGCCATTTTGAAATTGGCTGTAGGTAGGTTGAGTCACAAGAGTATGGCTCACATTCTTTTAGGATCAGAGCAGACACTGAGGAGAAACAGAGAGGTCTCTCGAAGGAAAGGATAATGAATGTAGGGAGATGAGGTCTAACTGCTATAAAGTGTTATGTCCGTTCTGGCCTGGTTTAAGGCATTACATATTCTAAAAGCTTTAATGAATGTTATGCATTGTATCAGTTGGAGGTTGCTAATGTGTTTTCTTTTCCAGTCTGTGTTGCACGGCCATGCATTGGTGTTGATAGTGGGTCATTCCTTGGTCCATTGGGCGGCAAAGTACGCAGAGTCTCTGCATTTTGGGCTGCAGCTGGGGTTGGATGGAGCTCGAGTAGTGGTTTGGTGGTTGAGAAAAAGTCGGAAGAGATGGAGCGAGATTTTGGGTAAGGTCTCTAAGAAGTTGCCAGGAGGTTTTGTCCAGATTTGTTAGTTTTACATCTTGTAGAAAAATGATCTGGTTGGTTTATCGGGGATTGGTTTGTTGAAAGTAATGAAGAAGGATTTAAAGAGGATTCAATAAAATGTGCTGGTACACACATTCTTTGGACAGTTAGTGCCCGGGAAAAATTGGAGAGGGCAAGGAATCAGGGTGCTATTGAGAAGCAGAGGAAGAAGATAAACGGCAAGATGAGAAGGTTTTGTGTTGCATTTGATATCTCTGTTTTGAGGCATGCAGATACTGTGCAAGAAGGCGTTTCGCTTTTTAGACCGGATGGTGTACATTTGTTTCGCTTAGGCAATGAATCTGACATCATGGAATTGCGTTTGAAAATTGCTGACCTATTCAGAGAGAGGTTGTGGGATTAAATTTAAACGGAATTGCTCTCATGGTTCTTTTGGTAAGGCAAGAAAACACTTGAGTTTTCCTGGTTGGCGGGCTAGAATAAATTTGTTGGATGTGTGGAGGCAGACAGGCAGGGCAATGAAAGATCAGGGATAATGACCAAGGACCAAAGGGATGGAGGGGCAAGGATGACAACGGAAGGTGGAGGGCATGTCAGAGGGATACAGGATTTGGGGTACAAGGTTGGGGTGGGACAGGTCATCTCTTGGGGGGAGACTTCTTAGAGGGGTGGTTGGGTGTTAGGTGTGTTTCAAAGTATTAGTAAGGCTGGTTAGTTTTATAAGGCACTTGCTGAGGTTTGATTATAAAATTGACAGACATGTTCTAATACAGCAGCCTTTTACCCCATTAACAATAGTTAAGTGTTGTTATTTTGTGCCATCTCAACTGACGGGGCTTGGGGGGAGATGGGATTGCAAAGTGTCCCCACAGGATAGTCGGGCGTGGTGGTGGTCCAAGAATGATCTGTGCCCCGATTGGTTAGTAAGGGTGGGTAGGTGGCTTTTTAATGCTGAGGAAGTTTGTGGACGGCCTCTCTGGTCATTGTCACTGCCAGGGGCAGGGCTTGGTTACGGTTTGTCATCCCTCCTACTCACCCCCTTTTTTTATGGCTAATTTTATTAGTTGGTTCAGAAGTACTGAATTTGAGCTTGGAGCTTTTTTGATACAGGTCTTTATGAAGCTTGCAAGCTTTGCTGCTGGTAGACTGATCTGGTATTGAGCAGGCTAGAAGGCATTTGTTGGATGGGAGGAGGTTAGAAAGGCAGAGCAATAGGAGGTCAGGAATATTGACCAAGGATCAAAGGGATGGAGGAGCAAGGGTTACAACAGAAGACAGAGAGCATGTCAGAAGGGTACAGGATTTGGGGTATAAGGTTAGGGTGAGAAGGGTCATCTCTTGGGGGGTGGCTTCTTAGAGGGGTGGGCAGCGTGTTAGGTTTTTCTCAAAGTATTAGGGAGGCTGGTTAGTTTTGTACGGCATTTGCCAAAGTTTGATAATAAAATTACCAGACCTGTTCTATTAAAACAGCCTTTTACTTCTGTAACAATGATTGAGAGTTGATATTGTGTGCCATCTCACCCGATGATAGATGAGGGGCAGCTTCACACATACAGTCAGCAAGTCAGTATGACAATGCAGTGCAGATCTGATGTCGGCTTAATGACTTTCAAAAAAATGGGTCCCCCGAAAAAAAGGTCGAGGACTTCAAAATGAGTGGTATGGAATATGTTTAAATGACAAAGAAATAATGGATATTGGCAGTGTCGCAATCTAGCATATTCTGAAAAAAGCATAAGTAAATACAAGAGAATAATAAATGCAAACACAGAAGGAATGACAACAGGATACTTGAGCAAACTTGGCGAATCAAGAGGTGTAATAAGAAAAACACGGTAAAAAAAAGAAAAAAAAACTTTTCAGTTCTTTGTGAGACATACCAAGCATGCAAAGCATCTATTTCGGAAGAGATTGTTCTTAACATGTACAATATCCCTTCTAAAACGTGGCCCCTAAAGCGGGTGGTCAGAACACCAAGAAACCTCCTACCCTGAAAATGTCCCTCCTACCACCATGAATGACATCATCTACATTAAGGATTCCAAAAGGAGACCGTTCTTTGTGTCACGCAGTCCGACAGGGATTGTAACACTTAACTGCTATGAGTACACGTTAGACCGAATAAACCGTTTAGATATATAGTCAGGGGAAATTATATATGTCGCGACTCGAGACAACTTCCCGCTCCCATCGTGACTTATTATAGACCACGTCTCCCCAGTTTCTTGCAGGGAAGGGCCCCACCCAAGCGAAACGTGCTGAATCTCCTTCGAAATATTAAGAACACGCGTGGGGAAAGGTATGCCATGGCCAAGCAATCTGATATTGTTTCAAGAAGTAGGCAAGTGTAGGGTAAAAAACAGGTAGAAATACGGGTGTGTGCGCCTTTGTTGGGGAGAGTTGAGGATGAACACACAGGGTGTTGAGCTGGTAGGAGACGGGAGCATTGTCTGAATGGTCCTTACCAAGCCTCCCGAAAGGCAGCCGGTTCCTCTCTCCCAGCATCAGGTTGAATCTGGGATTGTCCCTCTTTAGCCTCCTCCACTTGCCGGTGGAGAGGAGGATCTTGGACACCTCTGCATAGACGCTGCTGTTCTCGTCCCGCACCACAAACGTGTACATGACTCGAGCTTCGGTTCACTCGCACCGCGGCCAGCGCTCCGGGATCAGAGAGGAGAGCTCTGCAGCAGCCGCACCAAGAAAGCTGTCGAGGCGTGCGGATCCCGAGCCACAGCCATCAGTAGCTGATCCATGGGCCTCTCGCTGGCACACCGGCTGCTCCTCTCTGCTAGGGCACAGAGTGGCAGCTGCACCCGTTCAGTCATCCCAGACCCCGCCTGCTCCACAACAGACTGCTGCAGCCCGGTGCAGTGACTGGAAGAAGGGGCGGATGTGTCCCTCAAAACCACACCCCCGGGCGCCGCCCACGGGCAGCGACTCTGTTGGCAACCGCGTCTCCAAAAGACGCCCAAACACCCAATTCATTCACCGCTATTTTGTCCATAATTCCGCAAAGTGTAATCAAAGCCATGGAAGGCGCAAACGATCCATATTTAACCAGCCACGCAGCACGCATTTTAATGGAAACAAATGTCCCTGTATATCATGTCCTAACATCATAGCTCCACGTTAGCTCAGCCGCCCACAGCACTTAAAAAAAAAGTATACAACTGTCCCAGACTCTAACCAGCCTCGCGTCCGTAGTCCTTCTTCTTTTACTTTCCTTGCAAGTGACTGATTCTTGCTTTCGATTTCAGCTTAGAAGCTTTAATATAAAGAAAAACTGTTTGGTATTCACATATGGCCGCTATGAAAGTAACACAAAGGAAGGACATGTATGCCATAAGTCCGAGCCTCTCTCGCCCCCCCTTTTCACGCCCAACCTCTTTCTACTTCTAGAATAGAATAGAACTAGAGCGTAAATGGAGCTGACTAAATGAGTCAGCACAGACACCATGCTGATGGTAGTAAAAGAAACAGACTCCAGCACTTTCTTAAGTAGCTGATGTAGTTGCCGGTGACAGGTTTCTTTTATTATTTTTTGCCTTAACATGACATTAACACTGATATCTGTAGCTATGTTTACTCACGTTTAGATTGACCACAGCTATCATAGGCCTGCATTTTTAAATGGCTCTTGTAGTTTCCGATGTTTACTTTGTAACGCACAAACATTTTATTTCTATCTGAAGCTGGTGTCCTAAGTATAAGAATGCAATGGTTTCCTGGTTTCTTTCCCATGTTGGCTGGCTTCTATATCTCATCTTGTTACAGAGAGTGTCATTTTGAAGGACCCTGAGAGAAGTTGTATTGTGACAAGTCCTGAGAACATAGTGCACATATAATTGTATCATATCGCTTTACCCATTTAGATAGTCTCATCGGGCTGAAAAGTGAAATTACCACACACCTCACCAATAAGGGGTAAAAGGCCACTTTAATAGAACAGGTCTGGTAAAATACAACCTTGGCACATAGCCTCACAAAACTACCCAGACCTCACTAATACAAAATCATCACCTAACCCCTCCCCCTCCCTCTAAACTGACCCAACCGCACTACCCCTTGTCCCATCCCCCACCTTGACCCGACTAACCCTTTTACCCATCTGTCCTGCAGTCACCTTATCCATTTACCCTTGTCTGTGCAAATTCCCTGCCCTCTCCTCTTTCTGATCTACCCCTTCCCCCCGAAAGGCCAATATGAGAATTACAAAAACACCCTTCCCAACCAGACCTGACTATCAGCGGCAATGCCATGAAACAAAAACCCCACCCTTAAACACATAAACAACAAAAATTTAACTAGACCTTCCCTGTTAAAACATGAAACAGCAAAAATTCTGAAATTCTGAACCAATGGGAAAATAAAGAAAGTCAAAAAAACAAAGTCAACCCAAAAAACACCCTCTCCCCATTAAGAAAACTTTGAAGAATTAAATCCACAACAAAGAGGGAGGGCGGGCGGGCACAAAGACAAAACGTCCACTGGGTGTGACAACGGCCAAAGAGGCCGCCCACACCCAGCCCCTGCCTTTTATCCCCTCTGCCACGTCACTGCCCTATCCTGCCCATAAACCAATCCCTGTTTGGGCTCGTGGAACATTCCACCACAGCCCGATAAACCCGGGGGGAGACGGGCAAGCCCTTTGCCCCCCCCAAGTCCCCATCGGGCTGAAAAGTGAAATGACCACACACCTCACCAATAAGGGGTAAAAGGCCGCTTTAATAGAACAGGTCTGGTAAAATACAACCTTGGCATATAGCCTCACAAAACTAACCAGATCTCACTAATACAAAATCATCACCTAACCCCTCCCCTCCCTCTAAACTGACCCAACCGCACTACCCCTTGTCCCATCCCCCACCTTGACCCGACTAACCCTTTTACCCATCTGTCCTGCAGTCGCCTTATCCATTTACCCTTGTCTGTGCAAATTCCCTGCCCTCTCCTCTTTCTGATCTACCCCTTCCCCCGAAAGGCCACCCGAAAGGCCACGCACCCAAAAACTGTCTATCTATCCCATAAATGTTCCCCCAATAACTCTGCGATCAGCAACCTAAGCTCCAGTAAATAATGCTCATTCCCCAAAAACGATAGATGTACCCCATCCTGCCGAAAAAGATCAACATCAGACACCCCAATATTTCCATGATACAAAAATGAAAAACCTTGAGATTTACAAAAACTCTTCATTTCCCTATTAATTTTCCGACGTTGCTTCTCAATACCCTTAAATGAATTAGCACCCCTCCAAACCCTTCTCGGCACCAAACCCGTCCAAACTATATGTGTACCTGACCAACGTTCCTTAATCCGACATAAATCCATCTTCATGACCTTCAGTAACCCAATGCCTGACAATGCCACCAAATCATTTTCACCCAAATGTAATACCAACAAATCTGGACAAACCCCCCGTTCCATTCTTTTGGCCAATACATAAAGTAACTCACCCCATCTCATCCCACTCTTTCCTACCCAACTAACTTTTCTCCTTGAACCATCAAGCCCCAGCTGTCTCCCGAAATGACGTGATGCGGCTTGCTTCTCTGCCCAGCGAACCAAAGAGTGTCCAACAATCCATACGGCGCAAACTTTGTCTGGACCCCCGACACAACCTACAAAAGAGAATATGTTAAATAGCACATCCGTTCATACCACTCACAATTTGAAATAGGAGGAAAAATAACTAGAGAGGAATCAAAAGAATTGAAGACGGAAAAGAAAATACACAGAAAATTATTCCAGAAGAAGAAAGGCAAGAAAACCTTACTGCTTAAAAGAACGCACATACTTTTTAAAACAACCCGACCTCCACCTACCCAAATGTTTAATCAACTGATCTGATTTACCTTGACCTCTTGCCTCCGTAGCAGCCCCAATTCTAAAAGAATGTGTACCATAACTACTAGGTTCTAAACCCACTCTCTTGACCGCCAACCTCAAAACCGCTAGAAACTGTGTTGCTAATAACTTCGACCCATCCTGATGAACAAATACGAACCTTGAAAATTGTGACTTCAAAGCTGGAAAAGAAAACCAACAATGCACCGGGCAATCAATAGAATGAACCGCCGACAAACATACTTCCTGGCCCCTCCCCAACTGATCCCCTTTTGAAAATGGCAACCATATAAATAAACCCCCTTCTCCCACCTGAACATTCTCACAAAGGAGCCCATCCGTCCCTCTCACACCTAACAGCTCTGAAATCCGAAAGGCCCCATGAAACAACCATGACATACACATCGAAATTAAACTTACCTCCCACTCGGAAAAACACAATTCACTCAAAACCCCTAATAATACATGCAAAAGATCAAGCGTAATCAGTCGCCTTCGATCACACCTCACTCCCCCCGACCTAGCCCAACCCGCTAAAATCCTCCTACATAGCTCACCCTCCACCGGATCATAGCCCCAAAAATACTTACCATAAAATGAAATCCCTGATAACTTACCAGATATGGTAACCGCTGCTAAACCAGCCTCAATCTGCTGCATGACAAAATGAATCGCATCCTCTTGTCTCCAATATCGCACATCGCACCCACCCCATCGTCTTACCGCACCTGAATTCAGAAACTCCAACCACGCCTGAAAATAAGTCCTCCTCGTCGACGGAGCTATAGACTGTTGAACTAGCTCCAACATCCTCAATCTCCTAGAGCCCATAAATCCCCTGGAATGACTGTCTTCAGAACATCCGCTCCCGGCGCCAGACCACGGAATCTCTGCCACTGAAAACGAGAAAACGCATCAGCGATATCGTTATTGACACCAGGCACATGACGAGCCTTGAACAAAATGTTGAACCTCAAACAATTCAGCAAGAAAATCCTCAACAGCTTAAGTACTTTAACATCTTTTGCCTTCTGAGAATTGACCAAATGTACCACCGTCTGATTGTCCACGTTAAAGACTACTTCCTATTAGCCAAAAACTTACCCCAAATGGCCAGAGCAACAACCAAAGGGAAAAATTCCAAAAATGCAATGCTAAACTTGGCTCGCTTCCAACGCGCAGGCCAGGCCTCTGATGCCCAATGACCGTCCCAAAACAAACCAAAACCATGAGCACCAGACGCATCCGAAAAAATCTGAACCTGCCAAAACCAATCCTCATCATCAACCAGCATAGTCACACCATTAAAGTCCTTAAGAAAATCTATCCACATCCTCAAATCCTCTTTAACCCCTGCCCAAAGTCGAATGTGATGATGTGGCAAAACGGCACCCCGCAATGCAAAACCAAGCATGCAGCAAAATGCCCTGCCCACCCTGACCACTTTACAAGCAAAATTCAGATGACCAAGTAACGATTGTGCCTGCTGCAACTCCAACTTTGGTTTCTGAACCGCTTCTTCCAACAGGGAAATCAAGTGTTGAACCTTATTCCTGGGCAACCTCACCTCCATTTTGTCCGAGTCCAATTCTATTCCCAAAAAACTAAGACACGTCGCAGGCCCTTCAGTTTTGTCTCTCGCCAACAGAACTCCAAAAAGAGAAATCAAACACTCAAAATACTTCAAAGCTCTGCCACAATTGCCCGACCCGGCGGTCCCCACAAAGAAAAAAATCATCCAAATAATGAGTCACCAAACCACAACTACCCTGTGATACAAAGCACCATTCCAAAAATGAACTAAAAGTCTCAAACAAACAACAGGAAACTGAACACCCCATGGGCAACATCCTATCCACATAAATGGCCCCTTCAAATTGCATACCCAATAATGAAAAATCATCCGGGTGCACAGGCAACAACCTAAAAGCTGATTCCACGTCTGATTTAGCCATTTCTGCCCCTCTTCCACACTTCCGTACCAATGCGATGGCTTCATCTACAGAAGCATAATGCACCATGGAATCCTCCGCAGAAATAAAGTCATTTACCGAAATCCCCGCTGGCCAAGACAAGTGATGAATCAATCTAAACTCACCCACCTGTTTTTTGGGAACCACACCTAAAGGAGAAATAGTCAAATTTGACAAAGGCCACTCCAAAAAGGGGCCAACAATCCTACCCAAATCCACTTCTTTCCTCAACTTGGCCCTCACTACCTCAGGATGTTCCCTCGCCGACTTCAAATTGTTGGCCCATCTTCTCAACCTCGGGCCTTGGTAACGCAAATGAAAACCTTCAGTAAAACCACTAAACAAAACCTTTGCCTCCTCCTCTAATGTGTAAAACTGTAACCAATAAGCCACCACCTCCAAATTAATAGGCGTAGGGCCCTTTTCCTGCAACTTGTTGTGCAAAACCTCTACCTCTTTCACCACCTCTTGCCCCTGGCCCGTGCCAAGACCATTGAACACCTCCAAAACATTGGTACACTGGGTGCTTCCCGCCACAGTTGGAGCAATCATGCCTAAATTTACATTGCTGTCTATTACACAATCCGCTGTTGTAAGACCAGCACGCCCCATTTGCTTGGAATTGCCCTCTGTGCCCAAAACCCACCCCAACTTGGGTGGGACGCCCCTGAAAGGGCTTATATTGAACCGGCAAACCACTCGCCGTATGTGTTGTGGGCGCGTTCCTCGCAGTCCTCAACCATTGCATCCATAACTCGTGATCAATTTCACCCCACATCTTAGATGGATCTATAGCCTTCCTTGCTCTGAATTCCTCATCATATCTGAACCAACCAAAACCGCCAAAGTCCATTTGAGCTCTACGCACTACGTCCATATATTTCAACAACGCCACACACGAGTCCTGATGTTTCTCACAGTACACACTCGCATAAATCAAAAAAGCCGAAGTCCAATTCTCTATCGTGGTCGGAACTCTAGGTCTCCTAGCAAGTTCCCATTCCTCTTCTTTCAACCCTTCTTTGGCCTCAACTTCTCTATGCAGCAACTTAAAAACATCAATAAACTCACCCTTCCAGATCTTCTCTTTTAAACTCAGAGTGAGATGCGCCCCCAAAGGCATCGACACTCCCATATAAGGTAATTTCTTTGACTTGACACTTCCCAAAACATCACCTCCAGTCGTGTTACCTGCCCCTGACTTAGCACCATCACCAGATTCAAGCTTCGTTGATGACCCATCACCATTACCAACACTTACCTGCGACTTGCCATCCACCTTGACCGGACTCACCTGAATTGATGCATCCACTTTACCTCCGAGCTCCCCCACAACCATACCCTTCAATGCCCGTGCCCTGCTAACCGCCCTGACATTATCCCACCCTCGTTGGGCTCTCAAAAATTCAACCACACTCTCCTCACCTCTCGGTAAATTGCCCGCAGCCCGCACCGGAACATGGCCGCCCTGGACCACACCAGGCACTTCTTCCACCACCATAACCCGCTTTGTGGACACCCCCGGCTCCTCCAAATCTTCATCATAGTCAAGCAGCTCCTCCCAATCAGCCCAACCAACACCAGCGCCCTGGCTAGTAGATGGCTGAACCTCGGAAGCTCGCGTGCAATCCCCCGAAGTCAGGCGGACCGCTCTAGATCGCACTCTCTCTTCAGTCTGGTGTTCTGAAGGCGCTCGGGCCTTCACCGGCATGCTCCGATCACCAACCATCCGCCCAGATGGCAGATAGATCGCCTTCGCCCCATGCCCGCCCAAAGCATAAGGCGTGCCACACCCATGGGTTCCCTCACCAGCAACCGGCTGCGAAACATCCAGGCTAACATATGCCTTACCCACTGACCTGTCAACAATAGCCTCGCCACAAACCTTACCTCTAAGCAAACTTCCACTACCATCAACCAAATCAACTTGTTCACCTAACCCAACAACTGCCTCATTGTCCTTCTGCCAAGATTGCACCTTATGTATCATAGGGCAAACTAGCCTAGAAACCAACTGTACCTTTCTACCTGCCCCTCGCCTAACAACAAAACCTGAACCACCAAAAACCTGAGCCCCAGGTTCTTCCTGACCCTCTAGTTTGCTCTTATCGTCATCTGAAATGACTGCAATCTCGTTTTCGTCGATAGTAATGGGCGCGGCCATCTTACTGGCCACGCCCAAGGTCCTTTCTTCTAATACCCCTCTCATTGACCAATCGGAACCCGAGGAGGCAGCCATCTTAAGCGCGCCTCCTAAGGTTCTTCCCTTCAAAGGCACAGCTACACGCCCACCGCCTTTTTCTAGAGGCGGTCGAGCTTGATTACAGCCCGAAGCCACTCGCGCGTGCGCTATAACAGCCTGCGCCCCCATCCGAACGGCAACGCTCAACGCACTTGCCACCATGAAATCCCTGCCCCCAGCTGCCACGCGCCTCGCTAGAGAAGCGCCCTGCCTCCGTGAAAAACGGTCCCCACCACGCCGCTTCCCTGCACAAGAAACCTGCATAACAGAAAACTCCTAGCTTGGCTCCTCATCCCTATAAGGTGAGCGTGAAACTTTTCTGCCATGAACACTTTTTGACTTACATTTTTTACCCGATTTGACCGGCAAAGTACACGCCGCCACCGCAGCTGAAACACCTTCAGCTGATACCCTTTTAGGTCGCTTCAAACCCACCCACGCTTGTTCTAACACCCCTTCCTTTAACAAGTCCTCTCTACCCTCATCTTGAAGGACCTTAAGCGCTTGAACAACCTTATTAGGCTCCATTTTAATTCAACACTATGTCACTAAACAAAACTCCACCCAAAAACACAGTTTAAACCGCCTCTCAAAACACCAACCTCACAGAAAAAACTCCTGACACAAAGACAAAACGCCTACTGGGTGTGACAACGGCCAAAGAGGCCGCCCACACCCAGCCCCTGCCTTTTATCCCCTTTGCCACGTCACCGCCCTATCCTGCTCATAAACCAATCCCTGTTCGGGCTCGTGGAACATTCCACCACAGCCCGATAAACCCGGGGGGAGACAGGCAAGCCCTTTGCTTCCCCCAAGTCCCCATGAGAACTATTTGTAGGTATATCAAATGTTACAAATGTGTGATTTAATTTAGTGCAGAACAGATTAGAGGGCAGACTTATTATGCAGCTTAGAGCATGGTAGGAGTTTTAGAGTACTCTCAATGAGAGAACTGACCATTCTGTCCTTTTCCTTTGAGCTGACCTTATACTGGTTCATCCTCTAATTATACAACGTTGATTTAGTTTGAATTGCACATTAATTAAAACATACACATTTTGATTCTGACTTGGTGCTAACCTGCTTTTTGCCTTATGTAACTGATTAATCTTTAATAAACCTTTATGGTTTGAAACTTAATAATTCTCTGTCTTTCTTTTGGAGCCTAATGTGCATCATATTAATAAAATGTATTGATTTGTTGACTAGCTCAGCTACGAACCTCGATCTATCCAATGGCGCTGTTAACGCGTCCTTCTATGTTAATTTATACACATTAGGACTCATTTTAGGCCAATGAATCTTGTGACCCAGTGGTGAGACACCGTAGGACAAGATAACTGATCAATATGTCAAGCAATATATCAATAATGTCATCAATATTTACCACCACAATGCACTTTACTTTGGATAAAGACATTAATCAAATTGTCGACGCAACCATAACCTTTCAGTCATGAATAACCACACCTTTTGATAGAATTTTATGAATTTTATTCCCTATTGATTACATTCTACGAGCAGAAGAGTTAATCTCAATACCAGGAAGCATAAGAGCATAGTCACAATATGACAACTGTGATAAGATTTCATTAATGCAAGAATCACAAACATAAGAACATAGCACGACGTGAACATAGACCATAATACAGCAAATGTCTCAGTTCAGCATAGCGTAACGTCAGCCATTTGTCTATTTGCGTCAGTTGAAGTGAACTCCTGTCCTAACCACTAATTAGCATCAGCATGTTGGGCTTCATGCAAAAACAATTTAGAACACCAATTTAGAAAACATCTAACTATGGTCTCTATCAAAATGAGCAGTTGGTACCTAGAAAGGAAAAGCAAACAGACAGATTACAAATTGAATTGTCATAATTACCCTCCAAGGATTAGGTCAGCACACAGGATCAGTCTTCGTCTTCAGGACATCAGTCAAAACGCTATCAGTCTAAACTTTGTCTAAAGGAGGAGAAGTGTATAGGGACAGTCTATGGGTGAGGATGATTTAATAAGTCTCAAAGTCACCAAACAGAGTGACAGAGTTTCTGGATAAAATCAATAGCATTCCCTACCTAGTTCTTCTGCCCCTTCTGTGACATGGGTTTTTATCCCTTTTTCGTAATACCTTCCCCCAAAATTCTATTGGACATTTGCTATACCCCACTATCTTTAACCTATCAAATTATACGTTAGGTAATTCTAATTGTCACCCCATGATAATTCATAACACTTTGATTGGTCTTCATAATTGACGTTTTCGGAGGTGGCACATCCGGAGGTTACTTCACAGCTTGGCACGTCTTCTCGGGTCATGAGTTCCTTTGTCCATGGTTTAAACGTCCTTGTACTTTACATTAATCTACATTTGTTTCAACTTCGTGTATAAACTCATACTAAAGCAGCAAGCATGCGGATGAGAACAGAATTGTACTGATACATTAAGTTGAAGAAAAGGAACATTTTGCAGGGTCATGGCCCTTTGCGAGTCAGCACACTGAAAAACAGTAAAATGCTTTTAATATGAGAGCCAGGCAGCTAAAACTCACAGCTTACGCTAACTTAAGGCCTATGAGATTTTCAATATAATGCTATATCATAATCGTTAATATAAACTTGATTAACCATAGCATGAATAATTTTACTCATTATTGTTATTAGTTCGCATACACATTGGTAGCCACACACATTATAGTCATAATTCAAATGCACATTTAAGCAAAATCACTATTATAGTCATTTTCTATGCAACATCATTAAGCATTAATATGAGCATTTCATTTTAATATATGTTATTTAAACTACGCTCTCTCAGTCCCTCCTCTGATGACGCTCGTCATCACACAAACCTTGCCCTTTGACCTTTCGTTTTTAATTTTTCACCTTACGCATAATGTGCATTTCAACATCTTGCCCTTTACGTGAACTTTCCCAGATTTCATTGAACATTTTCTCTCTCTCATTTCTTCATTTCTTCTGGTTCATTTAGTCCAATTTTTCTTAATTTTGCCATTGATTTTGCATGCCCCCCATAATCCTAATAGACAGGTCAGAACAATTAATAGACCCATTAGTATTTTTGCAAGCACCCCATTCCAAATATTGGTAAACCAGCTCTCTACTCTGGCAATTCCTTTTCCAAATTTCTCCCAGACACCAAGTTCTTTCAAATCCTTCAAATCTGTACTATCTCTAGTTAGGTATAGCTCTAATCTTTTTACTATTGTCCGGAATGAACGAGCAACAATGGCGCTTGTTGAGCATCTTGCAGACCCCTCCACTCTTTGCTAAAGGAATGTCTAAAGCAAGCTGATTTTGAAGAGTCATAGTTCTTTCTGCAGCAAGTTCAGTATCCATCAGGAGTATAGCCCCTGTGAAATTTGTCAGCATGTTATCCACAATAGTGGACAACTTTTGAATCTTCATAGAATTCAAGATAACCCCCACTGAAGGGATTATGGCTCCAAATATATCACCAATGACAGCAGCCACTGATTCTCGTTTTTGTCTAGCATGTTGTAATTCAGATGTTTTAGGTATTTGCTTTTAGTCATCAATCTGGTAAATCTTTGGGAAAACTATTCCCAAATAACATGTCCCATACCATCCCCTGGGGAGACGGTAATAAGCATTAAGTCCACAGATGTAATAGATCCCAGGGATCGCTGGATCCTGTCCATTCAACATAAATGTCCATTTACTCTGAAACAAAAACACATGTCTACATTCACTCGTTCCCAAAAACAAATTGTCCTGCTCAGATTTTGGCCTATATACACAAAGCCTACCTACATGTAATGCATCTATAGCTAGCCTGTCTTGTGTCTTGATTGCAGTATAAGCATAATCATTTGCATATGTGCATTTTTCTAATCCCTTTTCTAGTCTTTCTTTTAATGCTTTGCGTCTATCATCAGTGTGATCTAAAAAGCTTTTCTCTACAGGTGATAGCAAGCTAGTCAAATTATTGCGATGTGCATAAGCAGTTCCAAATGTAAGCGTTGGCTCGAAGAATCCTCTAACTATTTTTATATCATGTTCTTTAGCTAACTTATTCAAGAATTCAATCACAGGCACAAAAGAAAACACAACATCCAGGTTCCAATAAAAGTATTGCACATGCTCTTGATTATAGAACCTTGTTAGTAGCAAGCTGCAACTAATCCCGTATGTTAGAGGGAGGCTATGGTAAGTGACTCCTTCCTGCACAGATGAAGGAATCTTAGTGCACACATAACAGTCTTTCGCATCCATGGTCTCCACATACTCATTCAGCAAGCAATAGAAGACATTAGTAGAAAGTTCCCCTTTTAAATTAGTTCCCTCATGTAAGTGTCTCGCATCTTGCTCAAATCTTTTCCACAGTGTTAGTGTTGTAGTTTCAGGCTTCGAAGTAGCGTTAATAGTCTCTTTCTCTATCCATGGGATTCCCACAATCACTCCCACAATTATGATTGCACACACAACACCTATTATAAGGCCTACCCAATCACACACCTTACTTCCCTTATTACTTCCTCTATTATAAGCCATGTCTGTATAGAATCAGTTAGTAGACTAACAATCAACTCAAGAATGATTTAGAATTTTCTCTTGCTCTCTGCGTGTATTTACAGTGTCTTCACTCACTCCAGGACCTCTTTTGTCAAATTAGGTTAGCAGCTTGTCATAATCAGGTTTCTCGAAGTCAATCCAGTTCTAATGTCATATTCTGTAATTTATAAAGTCTCTTTATCAGTTTTCAGATTTTCGATTTTAACCAAGTTTTTCCTTTGGATTAGTTCAGGTACCGTAGTACTGGCCTGGTACTTCTCGGTTGAAACAGAATGCTAGGAACTCTTGTTGCAACTCAGATGTAGTAGCATACGCCCATTCAGGACCTGTATATCTTCTGTTTGCGACTCTCTTTCTTTTCAGCCTTCGTTCACCTTGTTGTTCTCCTTCACTTAGGTCTTCCACTCGGG
Organism: Pleurodeles waltl; assembly: GCF_031143425.1. Taxonomy (NCBI): domain Eukaryota; kingdom Metazoa; phylum Chordata; class Amphibia; order Caudata; family Salamandridae; genus Pleurodeles; species Pleurodeles waltl. The sequence goes on from NC_090444.1 coordinate 951,877,769, forward strand.
ATGTATCGTTCTCTTCTGTTATTGTTTCACTTGGTGTGTCTCTTATCCTTAAGAGTGGTTTCTCTGGCCAGTTATCACCCTTGTGCGCCTTCTTTCGATGTGTCTTTTAAGGACGCTGGACAGTACCCTCCTCTTGTAATATGGTGTTTTCACTTGATGGACCTGCAGCTGGCTCGGGAGACTCTGGCATGCTCAGATTTCTCTCTACTATTTCTCCTTCTTCTTCTTCTTCTCCTTCTTCTTCTGGGTCTGTACCAGGTTCAAGTTCTAATCCATATCTGTCTACTTCTGGGAGAACCTCTCCTTGATTTAGTTCTCCTGCTGCCTCTACTGAGATAGGCACTCTGTCACCTCTCTCGAACTCATTCACTGTTTGAGGGATGAGGCTGTTCTCAGTGGGCCCTCTGGCAGTCTCAGTTCTTCCTTGATCATTTTCTAACTCTGAGACTTCTCTTCCTGGAGCTGTTGTGCCGGAAACTTCAAGTTCCTCTTCAACAGGACACGTTACCTTTTTTGTGTGACTGGCATGTATCCAGTTTGGAACTCCTGCACACTTTACAGCAGTAGTAGTTGTCAGGATTACTTGATACAGACCTTTCCAACGTGGCTCCAGACACGACTTTCTCACGTGCTTCTTGACAACCACCCAGTCACCGGCTTGTAGGGTGTGGCCTGGATCTCCAATCGGTGGCAATGTGTTAGCTTCCACCTGGTGAGAGAAAGAGCGAATCACATCAGCCAAACCTTTGCAGTAGTCCAACACCATATCATCTGTGATATTCACTAGAGCATTTGCAGGTACTGCTGGCAACCTTATAGCTCTACCCATGAGGATCTCAGGGGGGGATAGTCCCGTTTTCTTGTCAGGGGTGTTTCTCATTGACATCAGCACTAAGGGCAATGCATCTGGCCATTTCATATTGGTGGCTGCACACATTTTTGCCATTCTCGATTTCAAAGTACCGTTCATTTCCTCCACTAGTCCTGATGCTTCGGGGCGGTAGCTACAATGCAGCTTTTGTTCGATGTCAAGTGCGGCACACAAGAGTTTAATCACCTCATTGTCGAAGTGTCTGCCCCTATCTGATTCTATAGAGACCGGATACCCGAACCTTGGTATTAGTTCCCTAAGTAGCAATTTTGCGACTGTGAGACTGTCATTCCTACGTGTGGGGTATGCTTCAATCCAATGACTGAAAACTCACACAATCACCAACACATATTTCAATCCTCCACAAACAGGCATTTCAATGAAGTCCATTTGCATTTTGCTGAATGGACCGCCAGCTCTCCCAGTGTGGCTCAAAGTTACCACTGTCCCTTTTCCAGCATTCATCTGTTGACAGATGATGCACCTGTGACAGATAACCTCGGCAGCATGTCTGAATTTTGGGTTGAACCAGTCGATTTTAAATGACCTGATCATTGCATTCCTCCATGAGCCTGTCCATGATACAGCCTGGCAAACTGAGATAGAAGGCTGTTTGGCAGGACTAGTTTTCCTTCCTCTGAGACCCACAAATCATCAGCCCTCTGTATACATTGCATTCTCTGCCAGGAACGTTTTTCCTCTTTGCTTGCATGACTTTGTAATGTTTTTAACTCATCTAGTGTGTCAACCACCCGTAATGCAAGGTTCAAACATGTGTCATTTTCAGTTTGCGGTAACAATTCCCACTGCTCCTTGAACGATATACAGTTCAATGCACAAAACCTTGCGACTTGATCTGCATAACTGTTTCCCATGGACACAAAGTCTCGCGACTTAACATGAGCATTGCATTTCACCATGCAATTTCAAGAGGTAACTGAATTGCATGTAACAAATACTTTATTTGTTCACCATTTTTCACAGGAGAACCAGAAGAGGTCATAAAACCTCTCTGTGACCAAAGTTGGCCAAAATCATGTACAATTCCGAATCCGTATCTGCTGTCAGTATAGATAGTGACTCTCAGAATCACAGCTGCGTGGCATGCCTTGGTAAGGGCAATTCATTCTGCCACTTGTGCGGAAAACACTTTCTCGAGCCAGGAAGCTTCAATGATACCAGCTATGGTACACACAGCATATCCAGCTCTCAGTGTTCCAACAGAATCTCTTAAACAGGACCCATCGACAAACATGATACAGTCATTTTCTTTTAACTGTGTGTCCTGAATATCTGGACGTGGTTTGGTACATAGTTCGGTTACCTCAAGACAGTCATGTTCAAACTCTTCCTCATTGTTAATTTCAGTGTTTTCAACAGGAAGTAAAGTTGCCGGGTTCAATACAGTACATCGCTTTAGAGAGACATTTGGTGACCCCAGTATGATTGTCTCATACTTGGTGAGACGAGCATTTGTCATGTGCTGAGTTTTAGTTCGAGTCAACAAAATTTCAACTGAATACGGAACCATTACTGTTAGGGGGTATCCCATGACTATGTCTTCACACTGCGTAAGGCTCTGACCAACTGCTGCAACTGCGCTCAAACAACCTGGTAAGGCTGCTGTGACGGGGTCCAAGGTAGCTGAAAAATATGCTACAGGGCGATTTGCACCTCCATGGACCTGTGTCAAGACAGACAAAGAACAAGCATCACGTTCATGACAAAATAGTAGAAAAGGCTTTGTATAGTCAGGCATACCTAATGCTGGTGCCCTGCACATGCATTCTCTCAGTTCCATAAATGACTCAAGCTCTTCTTTGGACAAAGCTATGGTATATGGCTCATCCTTGATCTCTTTGCCTGTCAGTTTTATCAAAGGTTTTGAGATGATCGAGAAGTTGGGTATCCACTGGCGACAGTAGCCCACCATTCCCAGAAAAATCCTGACATCTCTTTTTGTCGTCGGAGGGTTCATTTGCAAAATGGCTGTTGTTCTTTCTTTTGATATTCTTCTGGACCCTCTTTCGATTAGATGCCCTAGGTATTTCACCTCTTTCTGACAGTATTGCAGCTTCTTAGGTGACACCTTGTGTCCGTTCTTTCCCAAATGATTCAGCAAGGCAATGGTATCGTATTTACAGTTGTCCCTAGTCTTGGATGCAATCAGCAAATCGTCAATGTACTGCACTAGGGTCGAGTTAAAAGGCAGTACTAAGGATTCCAAATCCTTTTTCAGTATCTGGTTAAAGATGGACGGTGATTCAGAAAACCCTTGTGGAATTCTGCACCAACTGTACACCTTATCCAGGAATTTGAAACTGAACAAAAACTGGCTGTCCTCATGAAGAGGTATCGAAAAGAAAGCTTGTGACAGATCTATAACGGTGAACCACTCAGCATCGCAGGGAATCTGAAACATGATTACTGCTGGATTGGGCACTACGGGGCAACATTTTACCACAATTTTGTTTATTTTTCTCAAATCCTGCACAATTCGAACCTTTCCACAGGGCTTCTTTAAACCCATTATGGGAGAGTTACACGGGCTGCTCAAAACCTCTTTCACGTCTCCCTGTCTTAGAAAGTCTGCAATTATCTGTGACACTTCAATAAGGACATCTTGTGCCATATGATATTGTGGCACCTGAGGAAACACCGCATTCGGCTTTACCTGGACTCTAACTGGTTCTACGCCTTTTATTAGTCCCACTTCCTTTCCTGTCAGATCCCACACTTTCTCTGTCACAGTTCCCTGTAGCTCAACAGGTAGATCGATCATGGTAAGCATTGGGAACAGGGTAATTAAAGGGTAATCCTCATTTGTTGTTCCTGTCTCTTCCTCTGAAAACTGACCTTCGTCTCCTTCATCGTCACTATTTGTCTGTACTTCGATTCCATCATTGGAACAGGTAATCGAGCATTTTGTCTTACACAGTAAGTCCCTTCCCAGTAGGGATACTGGACTTGAATCACAGACTACAAACCTATGTAGTCCCTGGAAATTTCCGATCTCAACCTGCACTGGATCAGTAATCGGGTTTGTCAAATATTGGTTTGCTACTCCAACTACCCTTATGGTACTCCCTGAAAGTGGTAATTTCGGAACCTCCGCACTCCTGACTGTAGATCTTGTAGCTCCGGTGTCAACCAGAAACAAGACTTTGTAACCCATCACCTTGCCTTCCACATATGGACCCCTTTGATCAACCTCTAAAGATGCTGCAAGCCTGCACTCTTCGCTGTCTAAACTATCATCTGACCATTCTCCATTCATACCATTTTCACCTCGCAATGGAAACTGTTGTACTGTATTATTTTGACTCATTACCTGGCCTGTGACCTGTTGAGGAAGCATCACCTGTTGCTGTCACATCGGAGCCATTGGTAATTGCATTTGCTGTCTAGGTACCACAGGAATCTGCTGTTGTACTGGTTGCATTTGCGCTGGCTGTAAACGCGGCATTTGCATCTGCTGCATGGGCTGTACCCCTTGCATTTGTACCAGATTGTTCTGAAAATTCAGGTTTTGATGCCTTATCTTTGGGCCTCTTACATTTTGCAATGTACCAACGTTAGCACTTTGCTGAACTACACCATCCTGCACCATGTTCGGGCACTCCCGTTTCCAGTGCCCCACGCCCCTGCACGCGTGACATGGTGACATCTTTTTCACCCCTTGTACGTCATTTTGAACCACAACGGTATTCAGATCTGAACCGCGATTCACAAACCCTCGTCCTCGACCTCTCGGCTGTGTCTGAAACACCCCATTCATTTGCGGTTGTTGCTGTATCATCTTTTGAACTCCATTTCCCTGTATTTCTGCCTGTGCAGCCCTTATCTGCATCACCATCACTTTCTCTTTCAGCTTTTATTGCTTCAGCTCAATCTCATCACTACAGTATTTCGCATACTGCAACACTTCATCAATCGGCTTCGCTTGCCAGCAAATCAAATAATTCTTAATCATCTGGCTAACTTCTGGTCTCAGCCCTTCGACAAATCTAAACACGAGATGGTTCATGTCTTTCGGTTCAATAGTCTCAGTACCACTGTAGTTTTTGAATGCCTTTAGCAATCTCTCATAGTAAGCATGTATTGACTCCTTAACCTCTTGAGAGGTCCGGTCGGTCTTCTGCCAATCAGTCACCTTTGGCGACACCTTCTGTTTCAAAAACTCAACCACCTTATGATAATACTTCATCACCTCTTCAGAGGGTGCCCCGGTCACCTTATCCCTTGCCGACTCCTTCGTCGGCCAATCTACTCCTCTCTTGCACTCAAGCCACAAGTCATGCGGAACAATGATTTCAAACAAGGTATTCAAGTCTTCCCAAATACATTTTTCAAGTTTCACAAACCTATCTGTCTGTTGGTACCACTCGATCGGTTTCTCCCTCAAGCTAGGATAATTATTGGTAAAAGATAGGATGTCTCCTCTGGTCCATGGCACATGAACTAAGACACCACCAGCTGTTTCTCTCATGGGTAATATTTTTACTGATTCCAGATCGGGTGAGGCCTTGGCTTGATTAGACCCTGGACTGTCACCCTTTTCCTTATCTCTTTTCTTTGCCCACCTGCCTTCCCATTTTTCCAGCGCACCCCAAACTTGCGCACTTTGCAACAATTCCTTCAAATGTGCCTTCATTCCCGCAGACCTCATGTGCTCAAAGTCTTTAGAGTCAAAATCCAATCTGTAACTTCTTTTCAGGTGTTTAGTGTTTCCGATATCAATATTGTATTTATCTGCCAGGTTCGCTAATCTCTGATGCACCTTGCCTACTTCTTTGGTAATCTTGGGGCATAGGAATCTCAATTCTGCTTCTGTGTATGACTCCAATCTGTTCACTCCCATTGTACCTTCCACTAATTCAGCAGCTTCTGCCCCTAACCTTACAAAGTTTAGGTACTCATCTTGTTTTTCCTTTTCTGACCCGACCGCAGCTACTGCAGCCCTTTGTGAAGTATAAGTCTTTTCTAGCCATTCGTTTAACTGTTGTACTGTGAAACCCTGCAGTGAGATATTCCCTGCATGTATCATAGGTGAATGTGAAGTATTTGTACTCAGTGTCTGCGGGGTTAAAACCCCTAGCCCTGCTTGACGCATTGCTTCTATGGGTGCTCCCACTGGGCTAAGGTCCATTAAAGACCTCGGCTGTTCAACTGCTTGTTCTTCCGGGGCCATTATCTGGGGAGTTCCCATGGACCCTCCTCTTATCACATCTTGAGTCATTACCCCCTGGTCACATACACCAGCTTTGCCCTGCGCATACAATGGCACTGGTTGACCGACATTAATTGGTAACGATATGGCAGCAGGTGTCAGACCTGGTCCCAGACTCCGTGGAGCAGTAACTCCATAGGTCTGTTCTAAAGTAGCCGGGACAGGCACTAATGGCAGACCAGCTACTGGGTTGTACCCTGGTATCAGCTGTGGCTGCGGTTGGGACAGTAATTTTGGAGTTGACTCAATCTGCACCAATTTAGATTTCGTGTATATCAGTTCTGGCGGCACTATCAAATTTGTAGTAGTCTCAAGTACTGGGACATCTGGATAGATTCTCTGTATCTGCGGTGGAGGTTGCAACTGTATTGGTATGTCTGGTGCAGTGGGTACACTGACACCATTCTGTATCGAAGCCGTATCACTAGTCTGCACCGTATCAGCAACTCCCTTTTCCTGCATCTGGTTCCCAGGATCCATGCTAGTGCTTGGAGCACTGTCGCTCACCGCATAAGGTGGCGGGCAATCATGTAATAATCTGTCCATTAATTCTTCATTGTCTGAATCATCTTCCTCTTCCCAAGGTCTTTTATTTTCTTTAGAATTGTTCGAGTCTTTGTCTGTCTTACAGGAGGCTTTCTTTACCTGTGTCTCTTCTCCCTGTGCTATCGCTGGAAACAATTTTAATCCGTCAACAATTCCCCTTCTCCACATTTTACTCTCGTTATCCCATCTAGCCTCTGCATAAGATTTTTCTGCCCTTCTCAGTCTTCTCTGAAACTTTTCTTGCCTTTGTTTAAGAGCCATTAGATCCCAAACCGCTAAAGCTTCATACTGAGCTGGCCTCGGAGGTGGTTTCTGTACGCTTAACATCCACCTCAAATTCTCTAGCACCCTTGTATTGAACGTCCCATGTTCTGGGAATGCTAAACATCCCTCTTTCTCTGTTAATTTGCTCCACTGTTTCATCCATAAACAAGGCGCGACACCTTTCTCTTCCATGACTATATAAGCTGGAGTACCCTCGGGTGGTGTAGGCTCCCCATCAGTTGCTACAATATATGCGTCTCCTTTCAGAGGACTTTTAAATGCCTTGACAAAATTCATTTTGCGGTTTTCTCTTAGTTGTAATTAATCAGAAGTGACTTAATTCCCAGGACACTCTTCACCCACCTTTCTCAACTTATTGCCTCTCACGGACGGCAGCCAATCCGGCCACGACCCCTCTGACCTATTTCAGCGCGGCACCACTGACGTCACACTCACACACACTGCAGCTGACAAAGTCTTGCGGCTCGTCCGCTCCTCACTGAATTCATACAAACTAATGCAAATTATTGCAAGCACCTTAAATTACAACACAAATCTGCCGGTTTACTACAGGAAAGGTAACACATTCGCTTCAGAACTTTACAGAGATTTCACTTGAAGCCTCAGCCGCTACTTTCTCCTTATCAGCTCCCGCATACGCAAGCAGAATTCGACCCGCAAATTCTACTCTCGACTTGTCAATGGCTCGTCCTAGTGCACTTTAGAACTTGCCAAATCTCCATCGAAGGTTTCACACATACATTTCAACTCAAACTTGAGTTGTCAACCACGCCCGATTGACCTATTAAACCGCACAGATTACAACATAAATCCAAGTGTCCCCTACACTTGTCAACATACTCCGGAGTCTTAGACCACAACAGGTCCGTACATAAACAACCAACCACGTGGATAATTTTGAGCACCAAGCGCCACACTCATATGAAGTACACCGACTTCCCTACTCTCGTAGTGCGGAGTACGCCTACTCCTACTAAACAACATATATTTGGCCTAAATACACACAAATCTCACAATCACCTGCGAAAGGCATAAGCTAGCAAGCGCGAAAACCCTAAACCACACACATTATGGCGCAGAGAACATCCCCAACTCACTTAGGCAGGCTCCAAGATCCCGGGAAAGTCATGGTGACCTTAGAAACCCATCATAACTCCAATTTGCATTATCACAGAAAAACAAATTAAACAATAATTTTCCGTCCTGGGGCCCCCAAGGGCCAAAACCGTCGCTCTGCTACCAGAACTGTTAACGCGTCCTTCTATGTTAATTTATACACATTAGGACTCGTTTTAGGCCAATGAATCTTGTGACCCAGTGGTGAGACACCGTAGGACGAGATAACTGATCAATATGTCAAGCAATATATCAATAATGTCATCAATATTTACCACCACAATGCACTTTACTTTGGATAAAGACATTAATCAAATTGTCGACTCAACCATGACCTTTCAGTCATGAATAACCACACCTTTTGATAGATTTTAATGAATTTTATTCCCTATTGATTACAATCTACGAGCAGAGGAGTTAATCTCAATACCAGGAAGCATAAGAGCATAGTCACAATATGACAACTGTGATAAGATTTAATTAATGCAAGAATCACAAACATAAGAACATAGCACGACGTGAACATAGATCATAATACAGCAAATGTCTCAGTGCAGCATAGCGTAACATCAGTCATTTGTCTATTTGCGTCAGTTGAAGTGAACTCCTGTCCTAACCACTAATTAGCATCAGCATGTTGGGCTTCATGCAAAAACAATTTAGAACACCAATTTAGAAAACATCTAACTATGGTCTCTATCAAAATGAGCAGTTGGTACCTAGAAAGGAAAAGCAAACAGACAGATTACAAATTGCATTGTCATAATTACACTCCAAGGATTAGGTCAGCACACAGGATCATTCTTCGTCTTCAGGGCATCAGTCAAAACGCCATCAGTCTAAACTTTGTCTAAAGGACAGGGGACACTTCCCTCATAAGGAGAAGTGTATAGGGACAGTCTATGGGTGAGGATGATTTAATAAGTCTCAAAGTCACCAAACAGAGTGACAGAGTTTCTGGATAAAATCAATAGCATTACCTACCTAGTTCTTCTGCCCCTTCTGTGACATGGGTTTTTATCCCTTTTTCGTAATACCTTCCCCCAAAATTCTATTGGACATTTGCTATACCCCACTATCTTTAACCTATCAAATTATACATTAGGTAATTCTAATTGTCACCCCTTGATAATTCATAACACTTTGATTGGTCTTCATAATTGACGTTTTCGGAGGTGGCACCTCCGGAGGTTACTTCACAGCTTGGCACGTCTTCTCGGGTCATGAGTTCCTTTGTCCATGGTTTAAACGTCCTTGTGCATTACATTAATCTACATTTGTTTCAACTTCGTGTATAAACTCATACTAAAGCAGCAAGCATGCGGATGAGAACAGAATTGTACTGATACATTAAGTTGAAGAAAAGGAACATTTTGCAGGGTCATGGCCCTTTGCGAGTCAGCACGCTGAAAAACAGAAAAATTCTTTTAATATGAGAGCCAGGCATCTAAAACCCACAGCTTACGCTAACTTAAGGCCTATGAGATTTTCAATATAATGCAATATCATAATCGTTAATATAAACTTGATTAACCATAGCATGAATAATTTTACTCATTATTGTTATTAGTTCCCATACACATTGGTAGCCACACACATTATAGTCATAATTCAAATGCACGTTTAAGCAAAGTCACTATTATTGTCGTTTTCTATGCAACATCATTAAGCATTAATATGAGCATTTCATTTTAATATATGTTATTTAAACTACGCTCTCTCAGCGATTTATGGTTCCAACATTTGCAAGAGAGAAAAGTGCTATCTCTGCTGTACCAAACACCAATTGGCTTAGCCAATTGGTCTTGTGGTAGGGGGCATATTGGATTTGCCAGTATTCTTTTTTACTGATGCTATACACCATTTTTTCGGAGGCCAAAAAGTATGGTCTGTGGTGTGGCCACGGGTCGCATTGATGTGCGCAGTGTGTGGGGACAGGGGAGAGGGGGATGTAAGATAAGCGTAGATGGAGCAAAGCATGTACATGCTGTTGATTGTTAATGTGGAGTTATTTGTTGCCAGAAACTCAAGCAATCTGGCGAAATGTGCTTCAGTGTGGACATGCACATGCTTAACACAGCAATCAAATGTGAACACCACTGAAATCCCTCAGTAGGTCGCTTTGGTTGCTGCGGTAAATGCAGCTTACTGATTCTCAAAAATTGGTTTCAACTAGGGTTTGATCTGCTAGCCCTCAACCTGAGTTAAGATGTATCAGCAGCTTCTTAACACACATAGAATTTCAAAGGTATGAGAGATTAAACTTCAGCATTCCTAGTGCTGCCAAAGTGTTTCAAAACAGCATTACAGTCTCAAGATCATCAACATAAGTGACCATGACCCTGTTCAACGAAGACCACTGAAGAACAAAACTACTGCCTGTGGGAGGTACTGTAGCACTAACAGAACTACAGCCTTATTTAGAACAAAAAGAAATGTGAATTCCTCATACTTGATGTCAACTTTGTTGCACTTCCATTTCTCTACAGGATTAGTGAACCCGGTAACACCAAGGTGTAATACAGCTAGCCTGCTGACCCACCATCATCAGTTTCCTAGTACGCAGCTACCTACGCATGATCATATATTGTGGCAAATTTGTGTGAAACTTCAGCTCTCCCACCAAACCACTATGTAATCTTCTCAAATCCACAAGTGCTTGGGAGTGGACTGATAGCACTGGCAGGCCTTTCAAGCAACCAAAGATGTCCACTCACCCTACACCACACTTCGATCCTACAAAAGAAACCCAACTGTCCTAGAATGCTAGTGCCTCCAGATTGCAGACTGTCCTCCTTCAAATGAAAACGTCTGCTGCATGGTCTCAAATAGCTTACACCAGGTGAGCAGTCACACCCACTGAACAGAGGTTCTCACAAGTAAAGAAAGACCACCACTATTCACCGGGGATGCAGGCACATTTACCTTTATATAGGCTGACACACCTTTCAAGTTTGGGTTGTCCACAAACTGATCCAAAGGTCATCAACCCTCAATGAAATTCGAAAAATGTGTATTTCAGCTCCAGGAACATTCATTTTCCATTACTTACTAACCCAGGTCCAAAAACCCAGCAGATTATCTGTCTCACCATCCTCGGTCTGACGCAGAGGCCGATATCGCTGAAGAAAGAGAATAATATGTCAGTTTGTTGGTATAGGTGTCATGACCATGGCCATTATCACTCTCTATCAATCAGCTGCTGTATGCAATGAATTTGCCATCTAAGCCAGCTGCCAAGGCTTTTGGAATGCTGTTGTATATAACCTACCACCCTGCACAAGCAAAGCTTGCTACATTCCGATATTTTTTTAGCATCTTCACAATAAACGTCAGTGACTTATGATGGGCTAATTTATAGAGGCTATTTCTCATCCTTCTAATGATTCTAACCAACAAAGTCTGTGAAATGGTTCAAGTCGCTCACAAGGGTAAAGTGAAAACTAAAGCTACTATGAGACACCAGGCCTTTTCTCTACAAGTGGATGACACAGTCAAAGTCATAGTCAGAGACTGTCTGGTTTTCCAACCCACTAGGCCACCAGACTATTGTTCCTTGTCATCACCAATGATATCCTTCTTATCAGTGGATCGAGGCCAGTACAGATTTCAGTCGTCGTCCAGGTGGGAGACATTACCTACTTATCAATGATAACTAACTAAAATACCCTGAAGTTGACGTTGTACCAAAAAACGTATTCCAAAACTAGAGGAAGTGCTTGCTGCTCATAGACTGTTAAAAAACTACGCACTGACAGTAGGCCTCCATTCCAGAGTCAAACCAACATATCAGGGTCACTCCTCAACAGCCTGAGCCAATAGAGAAGCCAAAAGATTTATATGTTTTCCGTACAAATGTTCTGCAATTCCCAAGCCTCTGCACACAACTTTGAATTGGAGCTGCATTTTCTCTTGAGGGATAACCAAAACATTCTCCACTTGAACACTGGACTTGCTCACTTCCAACAGAAGCTCTTAATGTTGGAGGCTGACATCGTACCACATCACTCCCCCGGAGTTCCTACTGCCCTGGAAAATGAAGACAGCTTGTCACACCTTCACAGGAGCAACTACACCAGTTGCTGTGTCCATGCCTCTGATGTCAACCAAGACGTGTTAGTGAAAGACTAACACATAGGAGCAAGTTTAAACTCCTCATTAAGGCTTAGTCCTGGAATGAGGCATGAAAGGACCTCTTGCGACTGCTGAAGGAGGTGCAGACATTATCATTTGAAACCTATCTTTCTTCAATAGGTTCAATGGGCATGTAGAACAACTCAACCCAAAAGATTACCAATCTGATCTCACTTATGATGAGAATACTTTCCAGCATCCTGGAAAACCACCTTCATTACAAGACCCTCTTCGGTCTTCTTCTATGAACATACCGGATCCTAGTTACCCTTTTATTGCTACCTCCTCTGAGAGATCCTTTTTCACTAACTCTGGTAGCCCCAGCATTGTAGCTACCAGGGTGGGACATGCCTATAGGGCAATCAGGCAGTGACATATGGGCTGGCCTGACAGGTCATTGTGTGGGCCTTTTTTGGCTGTTTGAAGGCCTCTTTTATGATACGCAGGGCCATTTTATATTGTTGAGTTCCATGTTTTTGAAACAAACATTGTCTGCAGCAAGCTCAAGTCCATGCAGTCTTTCATACCTTGCAAACCATTTATACAGTTTGTCTTCACAAGTTCAACACTGCCCGAATTTGGAAGCATGGGCCGCTTTTTTACCTTTCTTATTCACTAACGGGGTCCACTTTTGTTTTGGTGCCAGTGTCTATTTTCTATCCCAATCCGACCCCCCCTTGCCACCTTTGATTAAAGGAAAACGTGAGTTTAATCACCACCCACATCAAAGTAAGGCTCTGTTTTTTGCAGCATCCCTTTAAAAAAAAATGTAGGTGCATGCACACTTGTATGTGTGTAGTTTTTATACCATGTATTACTACGGTCTTACCATTTAGTTACCTTATTAATAGTAGTTATCACAAAATAATTTTTATTCACTTCAGGGAATTGAGAGGCCGAGTTGGCTGCAACAAGATTCAAACTTGCGACCTTCAGATTTCCCTTTGGTTATTATGGTTGGAAGACTGGCCACTAAACTAGCTTATCTACTACCTCTACTGATTAAATATATCTATTGGTACAAAAATACAGGCGGAAACGCACCTCGTGAAGTGGGAGGTCTATGTACATTCAGCAACTGCAAGTGTATTGTATTGTAGCTTACGTGGGTAGTGCATTTGCTTAAAAGATGTGTTTGTTAATAGTTGGTCATAAATATGAATCATCGCAACTTATCTTACTTCGCTGCCAGGCCTTTTCCCCCCTCCTGTGCCAGGCCTTTTTTTGGCTATTTGGGGCAGTTCGCGCTTAGGCCCTCATAACGTTTTGTCCACATAAGCTAGCCATGCCAAATTTGCGTCCTTTTTTTCCAACATCCTAGGGATTCTAGAGGTACCCAGAATTTGTGGGTTCCCCTGAAGGAGGCCAAGAAATTAGCCAAAATACAGTGAAAATTTCGTTTTTTTCAAAAAAATGGGAAAAAGTGGCTGCAGAAGAAGGCTTGTGTTTTTTTCCCTGAAAATGGCATCAACAAAGGGTTTGCGGTGCTAAAATCACTAGTTTCCCAGCTTTCAGGAAGAGGCAGAGTTGAATCAGAAAACCCAATTTTTCAACAAAAATGTGGCATTTTACTGGGACATACCCCATTTTTACAATTTTTTGTGCTTTCAGCCTCCTTCCAGTCAGTGACAGAAATGGGCGTGAAACCAATGCTGGATCCCAGAAACCTAAACATTTCTAAAAAGTGAACAAAATTCTGAATTCAGCAAGGGGTCATTTGTGTAGATCCTACAAGAGTTTCCTACAGAAAATAACAACTAAAAAAGAAAAATATTGAAATTGAGGTGAAAAAAACATCAATGTTTCTCTACGTTTTACTCTGTAACTTTTTCCTGCAATGTCAGATTTTCGAAAGCAATATACCGTTACGTCTGCTGGACTCCTCTGGTTGCGGGGATATATAGGGCTTGTAGGTTCATCAAGAACCCTAGGTACCCAGAGCCAATAAATGAGTTGCACCCTGCAGTGCGTTTTCATTCTATACCGGGTATACAGCAATTCATTTGCTGAAATATAAAGAGTGAAAAATAGCTATCAAGAAAACCTTCGTATTTCCAAAATGGGCACAAGATAAGGTGTTAAGAAGCAGTGGTTATTTGCACATCTCTGAATTCCGGGGTGACCATACTAGCATGTGAATTACAGGGCATTTCTCAAATAGATGTCTTTTTTACACACTCTCTTATATTTGGAAGGAAAAAATGTAGAGAAAGACAAGGGGCAATAACACTTGTTTTGCTAATCTATGTTCCCCCAAGTCTCCCGATAAAAATGATACCTCACTTGTGTGGGTAGGCCTAGGGCCCGCAACAGGAAACGCCCCAAAACGCAACGTGGACACATCACATTTGTTTAAAGAAAACAGAGGTGTTTTTTGCAAAGTACCTACCTGTAGATTTTGGCCTCTAGCTCAGCCGGCACCTAGGGAAACCTACCAAACCTGTGCATTTCTGAAAACTAGAGACCTAAGGGAATCCAAGATGGGGTGACTTGTGGGGCCCTGACCAGGTTCTGTTACCCAGAATCCTTTGCAAACCTCAAACTTTGGCTAAAAAAACAAATTTTCCTCAAATTTTGGTGACACAAAGCTCTGGAATCAGAGAGGAGCCACAAATTTCCTTCGACCCAGCGTTCCCCCAAGTCTCCCGATAAAAATAATACCTCACTTGTGTGGGTAGGCCTAGCGCCCGCGACAGGTAATGCCCCAAAACGCAACGTTGACACATCACATTTTTTTAAAGAAAACAGAGGTGTTGTTTGCAAAGTGCCTCCCTGTAGATTTTGGCCTCTAGCTCAGCCGGCACCTAGGGAAACCTACCAGACCTGTGCATTTTTGGAAACTAGAGACCTAGAGGAATCCAATATGGGGTGACTTGTGGGGCTCTGACCAGGTTCTGTTACCCAGAATCCTTTGCAAACCTCAAAATTTGGCTAAAAAAACACGTTTTCCTCACATTTCGGTGACACAAAGTTCTGGAATCTGAGAGGAGCCACAAATTTAATCCACACAGCGTTCCCCCAAGTCTGCAGATAAAAATGATACCTCACTTGTGTGGGTAGGCCTAGCGCCCGCGACAGGATATGGCCCAAAACACAACGTGGAGACATCACATTTTTTCATAGGAAACAGTACCTACCTGTGGATTTTGCCCTCTAGCTCAGCCGGCACCTGGGGAAACCTAGCAAACCAGCCCAATTTTGAAAACTAAAAACCCAGGGGAATCCAAGATGGGGTTACTTGTGGGGCTCTGACCAGGTTCTGTTACCCAGAATCCTTTGCAAACATCGAAATTTGGCCAAAAAAACACTTTTTCCTCTCATTTCGGTGACAGAAAGTTCTGGAATCTGAGAGGAGCCACAAATTTCCTTCCACCCAGCGTTTCCCCAAGTCTTTCGATAAAAATGGTACCTCACTTGTGTGGGTAGGCCTAGCACCCACGAAAGGAAATGGCCCAAAACACAACTTGGACACATCACATTTTTTCACAGAAAACAGAGGTGTTTTTTGCAAAGTGCCTACCTGTGGATTTTGGCCTCTAGCTCAGCCGGCCCCGGGGGGGGCAGAAATGGCCTAAAATAAATTTGTCCCCCCCCCCCGGGAGTGACCCTTGCCTACAGGGTCGCTCCCCCGCGTGACATTGGCACCAAAAAAAAATCCCCGGTGCCTAGTGGTTTCTGCCCCCTTGGGGGCAGATTGACCTAAAATCAGCCAATCTGCCTCCAAGGGGGGCAGAAATGGTCTCAATACAATTTGCCCCCCAGGGGAGCGACCCTTGCCCTTGCCTAATGGGTCGCTCCCCATCTCTAAAAAACAAACAAACAAAAAAAAAACACAAAAAAAGAAATTTGCCCTGGCGGCTAGAGGTTTCTGCCCCCCCGTGGGCAGATCGGCCTAATACCAATAGGCCAATCTGCCCCCAGGGGGGCAGAAATGGCTTAAAATAAATCCCCCCCCACCCCCACAACCCCCACCCCCTGGGAGCGACCCTTGCCTACGGGGTCGCTCCCCCTGCGTGACATTGGCGCCAAAAAAAAATCCCCAGTGCCTAGTGGTTTCTGCCCCCTTGGGGGCAGATTGACCTAAAACCGGCCAATTTGCCCCCCATGGGAGCGACCCCTGCCTAATGGGTCGCTCACCATCTCTAAAAAAACAAACAAAAATAAAACACAAAAAAAAAATTTGCCCTGGCGCCTAGAGGTTTCTGCCCCCCCTGGGGGCAGATCGGTCTAATAACAATAGGCCGATCTGCCCCCGGGGGGGGCAGAAATGGCCTAAAATAAATTTGCCACCCCACTTCCCCCAACCCCCCACCCTGGGAGCGACCCTTGCCTACGGGGTCGCTCCCCCTATGTGACATTGGCGGCAAAAAAAAAATCCCCGGTGCCTAGTGGTTTCTGCCCCCCCTTGGGGGCAGATTGGCGTAGCAAAAATCGGCCGATCTGCCCCCAAAGGGGGCAGAAATGGCCTAAATACAATTTTCCCCTCCAGGGGAGCGACCCTTGTCCAAGGGGTCGCTCCCCACTGTAAAACAAAAAAAAACAAAAAAATCCCCGGTGCCTAGTGGTTTCGCCCTTGCCTAAGTGGTCGCTTCCCTTGCGTGACATTCACGTAAAAAAAAAAAAAACTCCCTGGTGTCTAGTGGTTTCAGCCCCCTTTGGGGGCAGACTGGCCTCATCAAAATAGGCCAATCTGCCCCCCAGGGGGGCCGAAATGGCCTAAATATAATTTGCCCCCTAGGGGAGCGACCCTTGCTTAAGGGGTCGCTCCCCACACCTAAAACAAAAAAGTAAACACATTTTTTTTTATCCCTGGTGCCTAGAGGTTTCTGCCCCCCCCCTGGGGGCTGATCGGCCTAATAATAGGCTGATCTGCCCCCGGGGGGGCTGAATAGGCCTTCCAAAAAAATGCCCCCCCCAGAGCGACCCTTGCCCAAGGGGTCGCTCCCTTATGACAATAAAAAAAAAAAAAATCCCTTGTGTCTAGTGGCCGTTTCAAAAGCCGGATTGCAAGCAATCCGGCTTTTGAAACGCTGGGAGAGACTTCAAAGGGAAGGAAATAGATTTCCTACCCTTTGAAGTCTCTCCGGGCCTCGTCCACGTGATCGAAAGAGAAATGCAAAGCATTTCTCTTTCGATCGAGCTGGAAGCTGAGCTTCCAGCTCGATGGGGGAGGCTCTGTGATTGGCAGCGCGCGCTCACGCGCTGACGTCACAGGGGGGGTGGAAGGGGAAGGGCTTCCCCTTCCATCCCTGCCTTGGAGAGGAGGGTGGGAAGCACAGGGGGGGAGCACTAGCGCTCCCCCCAGTTCCCGGGTGTAGGACGAGGTCACCTCATCCAAGGCACGGGAGAGGTTAATGTGAATGTAGCAGAGCAGTACATATACCCTGAAGCCATCATGTTTTAATCATTTTAATATTGCGTTGTTGGTTCCAGGTCTTTAATGGCAAGGTTTTTGTGTAACCTCTATGCTACAAGTTCCTCTCCTGGTAAATAATACTGTATGTCACTATAACCAATGTGAACCTAGGTAGGCCCCACTCAAACTTTCAATCTTCCGAGGTCCGTAACAACCATTCAAGTGGGTAGTAATTAACACATATATTTCCAATATGTATTTTGTGATCTGTAATTGCTGATGATGAGTATAATTAAGTTAATTGTTCAAAAAGACTTGCATATGTAGAATACAGTAAATCACACATTGTGTGTGTTGAATATGCATGTCATTTTTCTTACCTGTAGTAAATACAAGTGGCTACAAATACCACAGGAATCATTTGTAGCACGCTCTTCTTCTTCAGATATCATCACACACGTTTTAAAGGTGGCAATATACCTAAACATGGTTCTGTTTTGGGCTAGATAGTATACTCTTATATCTGATGAACTGATGTGTACATATGAGGTATCCAGCGGTGCAAACTTTTAACACCCATTTCAGGAACTACCTGTTGACATTAGGCACACTGATTGACCGTCAAAACAGAGTGGCTTGTGATCCTGCTTCATTTTCTTTTACTAATCATGAGACTCATTAGCAGAAAAATGCTTTTCACGAGTCTCAGAGACAGACTGAAAACCAAACAAAAGTGCCAAAATCCAGGTAGCCAGACTGAACAATGTAAGTATGGTTAGGCTGTTCTAAATCTGGCACTTTCTTTTGTCGCTAATAAAGTCCACTTTTGATTGTTCAGGACAGACAAGATATATTTTGAGCTCTCATCCAAATCCTTTTATTAACTATTGTGACTTTGTGTGCTAAACCCATAGACTGTCCTTGTATGACTGTGTTTCATCAGTTTCTTTATGTTACTTATTAATGCACCCCTCCCTTGAGTTTGAGCAAGAATGTAGTATTGCTCATGCACAACACATGAAACTGAGACATTAATCTTATGTTTTTTCTTTTATACATGAGTTAAATAAAGGCACTGGCCCTCATTTCGAGTTTGGCAGAAACCGGACTGCCACGCCGGCAGTGGCGGTAAGACCGCAGCGAGGCTGGCGGTGCAGACCAGCATATTACGACTACAGCAGTGAACCCAACGCAACACAGCCAACTTACATCCAGTACCGCCACTGTGGTCAGTCCGCTGCCAGCAGTGGTAGCCATCTTCAGGCCGGTGGTAACCAATGTACAGCAGACCATATTACGAGTCACTAGACCACCAGGATTTCTGGGGCGGCCAGACTGCCACGAAAAGCCTGGCGGAAACAGAAAGTATAAAAGGAAACACTCACCTCCAGGTACACAGAGGTGTCCGCGGCCACCATGGCAATCGAACTGCAAGTCCTCCCAGCGTTGTATCTCGCCATAAACATTCTGGACCAGCGACGACGACGAGAAACACGACAACCGTAAGTATGCCTAGCACACACTGGAGGAAAGGGCAGTGATACACACCCAAACACAACACACACACCCGGCACGGACAGCGAAGGCCACACATACGCGCAAACAAACGTACCATACCAGCACACATATCTACACACACATGCACACACAAAATACAAAAAAACAAGTATCTAATACACACACAACTCCAAGCAGACACGTGCCAAACACACAGCACAACGCACACAAACACCACCAACACAGTCATACACATCCATCCTCAACACCCCATAATCACACAACGACAACTAGACCACAAACACTTAAACGCAGTCATAATCAGGCATTTTGAGAAATACCACACAACCACACAAACAAAAAGCTGTATGTAGCAATGACACACAATCAATATCGCTGAACAGACAACTAGACCACAAACACTTAAACGCAGTCATAGTCAGGTACATTGAGAAATACCACACAACCACACAAACAAAAAGATGCATGTAGCAATGACACACAATCAATATCACTGAACAGATATCCAAGAAATGACACATATGAGACACCATGTATAACCAACATACAAAGGAATTCACAGATGCAGCGCCATACACACGGATGCACACACCACCCCATACAATCCCACAAGCCAGCATTCAGACACATCACAACATGCAGATGGCACAGGTCATCTACCCAGCGTATGCAACAACACAGACGCAACCCAAACACAAACATCACACAACATTGCACACAGATGTCAACCCAACATGTAGTTGGACACCAGGACAAATATCTCATCTTGCCAACCACAGCAATGTGGTCATATGGATTTGGAAACATTATTTACAAAAAATGAACTATATACAAAATGTGCCAAATGGCAAGTGCAACATGCAGAAGTGCACAAAGCACATAGTCCATATGTTACTGCCCCAACTTGACTCCTGACAGGAAATAGGCCTCCATGTCATAGGGGCATCAATGGGATGGGCATGCACCTCAGGGGTGTGGGGGTGGGGGCAGTGGGGGTGACTTGGGTATGGAAGAGGGTGTTTCTGTTTAGGCTTGGGAGGGGGGACTTTGGCTCTGGGAGAGGTAGGCTTCTTACTGGGTGGAGGAGCAGGGGCAACACCAGAGTGGGCAGTGGAGAAATGGGAGGTGGAAGGGCCGGGTAGGGGCAGGGGGATATGACGTTTGGTGGCAATATGGGGTGGGACAGGATTAGGGAACAGGTCAAGGGTGGCAAGGAAGACTTTTTTAGGAACACGGGGGTGGGCACATGAAAAAGGGATGGGAGTGGAGGTAGAGGGAGTGCTCGTGTGACGTGTTGGTGTGCTGTACGTGGATCTGGTGTGTGTAATGTGTGCATGTGTGTGGTGGGTGTATATTGGGTGAGTGAGTGGCTGTGTGTCTCTTGGGAGGAAGGGTGAAGAGATGCAGGGAGAGGGAATGGAAGATGTGTTTGTGAATGCTGGGGTGTTGTGTGCAAGTGAGGTGGATGTGCTGTAGGTGTTCATGGTGAGTACAGATGTGGTGTGTGGGGTGGGTGTCTGTGAGTCTGCTGTTGTGGTGACTGAGGGTATGACAGTAATACTGGCAGGATCAGGGTGTGATGATGCAGTGACAGCAGGTGTGAGTGGTGATGTGACTGTAAGGGAGGAGGTGGTGGGGGAAGCAGTGTGGGAAGTGTCCATTGATGTGTATGCAGATGTTTGTTGTGTGTGTGGATGTCTGTGGCTTAGTTTGTAGTGCTTGTGCTTGTCTTTGCGCACCTTGTCTGTTGTAGTGGGTGTATGCTGGTCTGTAGGTGTCCTCTGGATGGGTGAAGGAAGAGGGGTGTGGATTGGGAACAGGTAGCTGGAGGGAGGACAGAAGATGAAGGGACACTGGCTGCTTTCAACGAGGATGCCAGAGCCTAAAACAATCTCTGTAAGCCAGACAAGTCACAGTGAATGCCTTCCAGGTAGGCATTTGACTGCTGCGTCTGGGATGCCAGTCCTTGGATGGTATTCACAATAGTTGTCTGCCCCACAGAGATGAACTTCAGGAGGTCAATAGCCTCCTCATTGAGGGCAGCAGGGCTTACTGGGGCAGAGGTGCCTGCGGCAAAGGAGGCGCCCACCCTTCTGGGTGAGAGGGCACGGCCAACTGGGTGGGAGCTACAGGGAGGACGGTGCTGGTAAGGGCGTGGCAAGCAAGGATGGTGCTGGGTGGTCCCAGAAGGGTCCGCTACCGCCAGTGAGCTACCATCGGAGGAGGAATCTGAAGGAAATGTTGTAGTAGCTCCAGGTGCTCCCCTTGCCCTCTGTCCCATTGGTCCCCTCGGCTCTGCTGGGTCCCGTGGTCTGCAGCTTTCCCACTCACCAGTATCTTCCTCCTTCGCCAGATGATGCTAATGCACACATAGGCAGAGATAGACAGAGAAGGAGGGTGGGAGCGAAAGAAAGAGAGGAAAGAGTAAATACCTACCCATCTAGTACACATACTAACAAGATACCTAATTGCCCCTGTTGTGACAACAAGAGCCCATAATACAGTTAGGAACAATAGAGTCCTGGAAGCAAAACCAAACTTATCACCTATTACCTCACCTCTTCAGCCTAGACACATGATTGAATATCCTGCATGCCTGTCAACTGTCTAACTCACTTATCTATCAATTTAATCATCCATGAACATACTCAACTACCTGTCAGTCATTACAGGATGAAACAACTCTGACTTAAGAGGTACTGTGTACACAAATGAAATGACAGGTATGTGTGGAATACATTCTGTAGAGATGTCCATTCATATTGCAATGATGCCAATTTCAATGTAAACTACACATATGTAGGAGGCTGGCCTGGTTTGTAGTGGGTACCTAAGGTACTTACACCTTATACCAGGTCCAGTTATCCCTTATTAGTGAAATTTAGGCAGTGTTCTAGCAGCTTAGACTGTCTAGAGGTAGCTGTAGCAGAGCAGCTTAGGCTGAACTAGGAGACATGCAAAGCTCCTGCAATACCACTATAGTTACCCAGTACTTATACACAATAAAAGACAATACTCAGTGTTACCAAAAATAAGACAAAAATATTTTAGAGGCAATACACCTTCTGGAGGTAAGTATTATACACAATATATACCCTAGTAACCAAAATCAGGTAAGTAAAAAGTAATAGAAAATTGCAAACAGTAGAAAATACAATAGATTGCAATGGGCCTAGGAGCAACACAAACCATATACTAAAAGCCCCTGCCAACCTAGAAGATGGTGCAAAAGTGGATTCTTCGGTAAGAAGAAAAGTACAGAAGAGCACCAAAGAAGATGACTGAGGGTTCCTGCTTGGTGCAGGTGATCCAACACGTCGAGTTGTTGGATGCAGGGTGTTTGTGTCGCTGGATTCCGCCAACAAGCCTTGGTTCAAGCAAGTACGAGGTTTGCGTCAAAAAGGAGCTGCCTGGACCCAGGAGGGACCTGGGGGTCTCAACTCAGACTGAGGAGACAGAGGGGGCTCTCAGCACTTCAGAGAGCCCTCAGAAGACCAGGCAGCACCCACAAGAGTCCCAGAACATGGGGACAAAGAATATGCAAAGTGTGGTCATCGCAGCACTACACTGGAAGGTCCCACTCTGCCGGAGAACAACTCAGGGAGCTGTGCGTCACAGGATGGAGTGCAGGAGACCTGGGCTACACTGTGCACAAAGGATTCTTGGAAGAAGTGCACAAAAGCCCAAGGAGCTTGAGAAGATCCGATGCACAGGGGTACTGTTGCAGCACAGGGGCAAGCTCTTACCTCTTACCTCCACCAAATTTGGACAGCTGGACCTTTGGACAGTCTGGGTCACTTTGGTCTACCACCTGTGTTCCAGGGAGCATGCTCGTCGTCAGGAGTGGAGTCCCAGAGTACCGGTCGTCATCGCAGAAGGGTGTCTGCAGAAGCAGGGAAGTGACTCTGTCACTCCACAGGAGATTCCTTTGGTTCTTCTGGTGCAGAATGAAGACAGGCAGTCCTCAGAGTGTGCACACTTTGGAAACTGTTACAAATGCTGGCTGGAGCTGAAGGTGCAGGTCACAGGAGTCATTCTGGATACTTTGTTGCAGTTACAGTGGTTCCTGGAGCAGTCTGCGGTTGATCCGACGGTCAGAAGCTGAAGCAGAGGATGCAGAGGATTTCTGGAGGAGTCTTACAAGCTGAATCTGAGAAAAAACCCAGAGGACAGACTGTAAATAGCCCTGACAGGGGGATTGGTTACCTACCCAGGTATGCACCTACCAAGATGGCTAACACCAGGGACACTTTTGAGGAGCTCTGGGCACCACCCCTGGGGTAGTGATGGACAGGGTAGTGGTCACTCCCCTTTCCTTTGTCCCGTTTTATGCCAGAGCAGGGACTGGGGGTCCCTGAACCGGTGTAGACTCGCTTATGCAAGGAGGGCACCATCTGTGCTCTTCAAAGCATTTCCAAAGGTTCTGGGCGGCTACCCCTCCCAAGCCTGTAACACCTATTTCCAAACGGAGAGGGTGTAATACCCTCCTCCCAAAGGAAATGCATTGTTCTGCCTTCCTGGGATTGAGCTGCTCAGTCCCCAGGAGGGCAGAAACCTGTCTGTGAGGTGGAACCCTCTGAGAGCTGGTTTGGCAGTACTGGGGGTCCATGGTGGAGCCCCCAGGGTGCATGGGATTGGCCCCCCAATACCAGATTTGGAATGGGGGGACAATTCCATGATCTTAGATACCTCACATGGCCATATTTGGAGTTACCATTGTGAAGCTACATATATGTATTGACATATATGTAGTGCACGAGTATAATGGTATCCCCACACTCACAAAGTCTGGGGAATTGGCCTTCGACAATGTGGGGGCACCTTTGCTAGTGCAAGGGCGCCCTCACACACAGTAACTTTGTGCCTGGCCTTCAGTAAATGAAGGTTAGACATATAGGTGACTTATAAGTTACTTAGTGCAGTGAAAATGGCTGTGAAATAGTGTGTGCACTATTTCACTCAGGCTGCAGTGGCAGTCCTGAAGAAAGGTTTGTATGAGCTCCTTATGAGTGGCAAAAGAATTGCTGCAGCCCATAAGGATCTCCTGGAACCCCAATGCCCTGGGTACCTAGGTACCATATACTATGGACTTATAAGGGGGGGGGGTCCAGTGTGCCAATCAGAATTGGAATCTGGAGTCACCAAAGTGTAGTGACATATTTGGTAAGTAGAGAGAGCATAAGCACTGGAGTTATGGTTAGCAGAACATCAGGGACACAGTTAAGCATACTGACAACACACACAGGCCACAAACTATGAGCACTGGGGTTCTGGCTATTAGGATTCCAGTGGGACAGGCAAAACACACTGACAAATAGGGTTTTACCTACGAGCACTGGGGTCCTGGCTAGCAGGATCCCTGTGAGACAATAAAAACACACTGACAAACACTCACAAACAGGCCAAAAATGGGGGTAACCATGCTAGAAAGAGGCTACTTTCTCCCAACATACTTGTCATTATCCAAATACAGTGCCAACAAGATCACATTGAGCGAGTACAGTAGACTCAGGTATAGAGTATGAAGGCAGTAAAATGCCTCAACATTGGAGTAACTTACATGTACAGTAGAAAATGTGGTACAGTACCACCACTTAATTTCCTGCATGGCTTTACATCGCTAACGTACTACAGTGCAACATGATTGGAGTGACAACCAGGACTGTACACTCACCAAATTCCATCTGACCTTGTCAATCCCTAAGTCCAGTAAGGGACGCAGGAGACAACTATGCAGAAGTCACCTAACAGTCTGCACTTACCCCCTTGTGGCTGCTGTACTGCCCTCAAGCACCCATCCAACTCTGTGTAGGCCACCGTCAGTATGCAGGCAATATGGTGGGTCAGGGTCCGATGGGCACCCCTTCCACGTGGGGAGGCCATCCCCAGCTGGGCCTCTGCTTCCTGCAGTGGGTGCTCCGTCAGCTATGGACCCCCAGGGTTCACACTTGCTTGGCGATGGCTCTCCATAACCCTTTCTTTTGGTCGGCGCTGACCTGCCTGGGAAACATTGAGAAAATAAATGGAGAACATGATGTAGATGATACCTATACTGCTGCAACATTTGGCAACAAATAACATACACGTCTCCTGCACATAGCCAATACTCCAAGCACCACATACATCATGTGCATGCAGCTCCCCATTTCAGACATCACATGTCAATGTGCACACACATTCGCTGTCAAACACCACCCGAAATGCAAGTTAAAAATATTTCTCTGGAGCCCCATACAACCGCCCATACAGGTTGTAGGACCCCTTCCACCAGTATATCATCTCCTCAGTAGTGAAGGCTGGGTTCCTATCCCCGGCAGTGCATGCCATCGTGGCTCCTAGATACGGACACAGCAGCACACAAAGTGGAGGTCTTCCTTGCTCGAGTGCCAGGAGTTAAGTGAGCTGGGCCATACAATATGGCGGTCACGACCGCAGCTGTCATGACCATCAAGGTTGGTGGTGATCATAATTGGCCCCAGCTTTCCATAGACGTCAATGTTAACCACTAAGGAATTGCACAACGGTTCCGACCGCCTTCCACCATGACGACTCCCCCCGGCGAAATGAGGTCACTTCCATCGGTCCTCTGCATGGAGGACAGGCGGCTGACATTCTACATAGTTACATTACTGTCCTAGGTTCCCACTGCGTCATTACCTGCATATAGTCACAATATGCCTAATTGTAGGTTACAATATGTCAACACTCACATATGTCACATGTCAGCTGACATTAGTACAGTTGTTTCTACATATGTCTGTATTGACAATCCGCATAGTGAAACATATAGACAGTCTTGATTTGTACATCACTACAAGTCCTGTACACTTCCCTTGTCACTGGTATGGCAATATGAGGCATTGCCATGATGTCTGGGTAGGAATAGTGTGTGCAGTAATGTGTTTTAGTACAACATGACAGACAACTTACACAACCAATACTTCCTGATTGTCATATGTCACACACGGGTCAGTACATTGTGAGATACGTCCAGATTGTTGTTTGTCTTTCTGCGTATATACCGCCAAATTGGAGTGAAAAGGAATGCACCAGTTTACCGGCCCCTAGTAGATCTTGAAACCATGGAAGAGCGCAACATCATGATGACCTACCGACTGAACCGTGTGTCCATCAGGGAACTTGTTGCCCAGTTGGAGCCAGACCTCCTGCCAACTTTAAGAAATCCCTATGGCATCCCTCCAACAGCCCAGGTGTTGTCAGACCTCCATTTTTTGACCAGTGGCTCGTTTCAGGGGACTGGCTGCAGGGATGTCACAGCCCAAGTTCAGTATTGTGCTACAGGATGTGCTGGATGCCCTACTCAAGCAATTGAACAGGTACCTAAGGTTCCCACTATGTGCAGAATTGAACACTGTTAAGGCAGCCTTTTACAACATTTCAAACGCACCACATGTAATAGGGTCCATTGATGGGACTCACATCGCCTTGGTACCTCCGAGGGCTAATGAACAGGTGTACAGAAACTGGAAGAGTACATATTCACTAAATGTACAAATGGTGTGTCTTGCAGACAACTACATATCACATGTGACAGCAAAATACCCTGGTTCTGTACATGATTCCTACATCCAGAGGACCAGTAGTGTCCCTGCATTGATGTTACAGCTAGAGCGAGAAAGGGCCTGGTTCATAGCTATATGTACTGCTATCCATGTCAGACATTTGACCTACCTCCCTACACAGTCTGCACTATGCCTATCACTGTTTCCTATTGTTATGTTTCCATTTACACACAGGTGACTCCGGATACCTGAACCTGCCCTGGCTCCTGACACCTGTTAGATATCCAACTACAGAGGGGGAGGACAGGTACAATGAGGCACACGGCTGGATGAGGCGGGTGACAGAGAAGACTTTCGGCCTCTTGATAGCTAGATTTAGTTGCCTCCATGTGTCCAGTGGTGTCCTACAGTACTGACCAGGGAAAGTCTGCAAGATCATTGTTGCATGCTGCATGCTACACAATCTGGCCCTTATATGCACAGCCCACTGTTGGAGGAGGGGGACATTGATGCAGGATCTGTGGCTGAGGCCAATGGCCCTGATACTGAGGAAGATGCAGATGTGGAGGAGGCAGATGACAACAGGACTGACCTGATTCGCCACTACTTTCAATGATTTTCAGGTATATTTGATTTGAATGTTATGTGCACTTGGACCATGTATTGGAGATGCAAGTTTGTTCTTAAATGTTGGATGTATCAAGGTGTGTGTGGAGACTACTGCCTTCCATCTTGGTTAAAATCAGAGAGGTTGCTGACTTAACATGAGGGATAGTGAAAATACATTGCTGTCGATTACATGTTGTTAGAAATGGGCTCTCTAGTTGACAGAGGTATTCGCCTTTGTCCAAATAGGGATCACAATCCTAGACAGGGTAAGTCACACACAGTCAAAATTATCCTGTGCCCGCCCTCTTTTAACTTGGCTCTGAGCAGCAGGCTTACCTTAGAAGGCAATGTGTAAAGTATTTGTGCAATAAATCATACAGTAAGACATTGAGAACACCACAAAAATACACCACACAGGCTTAGAAAAATATAAGATATTTATCTGGTTAAATTAATGTCAAAACGATAAAGATTCATTAAGCACAAGTTGAGATATCACTTTTGCAAGATTAAAAAGAGCCTTAAATCTTAGAAATCAACAGTTTTCTCTTGGTTTCACAAAGTACCTGGTTTGTGTCAAAAATAACATGCACGGAGACAGCAGAGGAGGAGATGTGTGGAAAAATAGGGTGTGCGTCGGATTTTCCCTAGTGGCACAGACGATGCGTTGTTTCCTTCCACGCTGCAAGGGGCTTTGCGTCGGTTTGTGGCACACAGGCTTGGTTTTACACTGCGAAGCGGGGATCTTTTTGATGCCCAGTGACGATGCGTGGAAATTCTGGGTGTGCAGGACAGAGTCGTTGTGTCGATCCAGTATAGCGATGCGTAAAATTTTCTGTCACATGCCAGGCGCTGCGTCAATTCTTCACTCAGGAAGTCGGGCTGCGCTGTTCCTGTTAAGCTGGGTGTCGATCCGGTAGGCTGTGCGCCGAATTTCTGGCCGCGAGCCAGCCACTGCATGGATTCTTCACTCAGGAAGTTGGACTGCGTTGTTCCGGTTCCGCTGTGTGGCGAGTTTCTCGTCGCAAGGCAACCTGTGCATCATTTCCAGCAGCCTGTGCATCGATTTTCGGTGCACAAGGAATTCCTTGAAGAGATAAAGGTGGTCATTCCGACCTAGGCGGGCGGCGGTTGCCGCCCGCCCGTCGGAAGCCGCCTGAATACCGCCCCGCGGTCAATAGACCGCGAGGGGTATTCTGACTTTCCCGCTGGGCCGGCGGGCGATCTGATTCAGATCGCCCGCCGGCCCAGCGGGAAAGCGCCTTCCACAAGGAAGCCGGCTCGGAATCGAGCCGGCGGAGTGGAAGGCGTGCGACGGGTGCAGCAGCACCCGTCGCGCTTTTCAGTGTCTGCATCGCAGACACTGAAAAGCCTAGTTGGGCCCTGTTAGGGGGCCCCTGCAGTGCCCATGCCATGGGCATGGGCACTGCAGGGGCCCCCAGGGGCCCCAAGACGCCCGTTCCTGCCGGCCAGGTTCTGGCGGTAAGAACCGCCAGAGCCAGGCCGGCGGGAAGGGGGTCGGAATCCCCATGGCGGCGCAGCATGCTGCGCCGCCATGGAGGATTCCCCAGGGCAGCGGGAAACTGGCGGGAGACCGCCAGTTTTCCCTGTCTGACCGCGGCGTTAGCGCCGCGGTCAGAATGCCCTTAGGGGCACCGCCGGCCTGTCGGCGGTGCTCCCGCGCCCGTTGGCCCTGGCGGATTGTATCCGCCAGGGTCAGAATGAGGGCCAAAGTCTTTTTGGCCCTGGGACATCAGAAAACAGGATGGAAGCTCAATCCAAGCCCTTGGAGAGCACTTCTCAGCAAAGTCAGAGTGCAGCAGGGCAACAGCAGGACAGCTGTCCTTCTCTGCGGAGCTGTCCAAGTGAGTCCTTTGAGAAGCCAGGCAGTTCCTCTTAACAGGTTGCAGGTTCAGGTCCAGAAGTGTCGTTGTTGGTGGAGTCAGAAACCCAGTTTATATACCCAAAAATGCCTTTGAATTGGGGAGACACTTTAAAGAGTGGTTTTGAAGCGCACAAGGTCCCCTTTCGGTACAGGTCTGTCTGACAAGTTCCCAGTAGGGGGTTTGGCAGTCCATTGTGTGAGGGCAGGCCACTAGCCTTTGAAATGTAAGTGTCAGGCCCTCCACCCTCACAGCCCAGGAAGACCCATTCAGTATGCAGATGAGTGCAGGTGTGACTGAGTATCCTGTGTTTGTGGTTGTCTGGGTGAAATGCCCAGGGGGCTGTCAACCAGCTCAGCCCAGACGTGGATTGGAGACAGGCTGTAAGGCACAGATGTATTTTAAGTGCAGAGAAATGCTCTCTTTCTAATAGTGGCATTTCTAACATAGTAATATAAAATCCAACATCACCAATAA
Organism: Pleurodeles waltl; assembly: GCF_031143425.1. Lineage (NCBI taxonomy): Eukaryota > Metazoa > Chordata > Amphibia > Caudata > Salamandridae > Pleurodeles > Pleurodeles waltl. The sequence continues at coordinate 951,907,317 of NC_090444.1, forward strand.
CCAGGATTTTCTATTACAATTCTGGCCATACTAAATATGACCTGGTTACACCTTTCTGATCAGAATCTACCACACATACAGTATAAGAGGGTATCCCTAATGCTATTCTATGAAAGTAGCAGGCCTCACACTAGTGGAAGGAGAGTTTAGGAGTTTTCCACTACCAGGACATATAAAACACACATGTACACATCCTGCCTTTTACCTGCATATCACCCTGCCCTATGGGTTACGTAGGGCCTACCGTAGGGGTGACTTATATGTAGAAAAGGGAGAGTTTAAGACTTGGCAAGTACTTTTAAATGCCAAGTCAAAGTGGCAGGGAAACTGCACACACAGGCCTTGCAGTGGCAGGCCTGAGACATGGTTAAGGGGCTACTTATGTGGGTGGCACAACCAGTGCTACAGGCCCAGTAGTAGCATTCCATTTACAGGCCATGGGTGCATGTAGTGCACTTTACTAGGGACTTACAAGTAAATCAAGTATGCCAATTGGGAATGAACCAATGTTACCATGTTTAAGGGAGAGAGCATATAGACTTTAGCACTGGTTATCAGTGTTAAAGTATGCAGAGTCCTAAAACCAGCAAAAACAGTGTCATAAAAGTAGAGAGAGGCAGGCAAAAAGTTGGGGGATGACCACCCTACGGCTGTCAAGTCTAACACATGTGATTAATACTAGTGCCATCACGATTCGTCCTATAGATGTACCCAGGTTTATTGGTCCTCAGCCTGAATAGTTGGGTAAATGAAAGGTACTGTTATTGGACTTGTCCTGTAGGCCTATCATGTTGTATTGTCAGCTGCTGTCTGGCAACTACCTGTTTCTAACTACGCAAGGTGGTGTGCTGTAGAGGATGTCACCTATGAGGAATCTTACCATTACTACACCTGTGTGTGACTGGTAATCCTGGTATTTACATATGTGGTATCATACCCGCTGCAGCAATCCTCCTGTGTTTGTGATATACTGCTGTTGATGCATGGATATGGCCTTCATGGCTTACAACAGTGAGCCTTATCCCATGTTTTTTCCCTCTTCAGGTCACATGTCTGCTTACTGAAATGCCTGTTGGCACCCTTGCCATTGAATGTGACTGCTAGATGGATGTACTTACACACCTGCTAGAGATTCCTGCTACATCTGTCACTCTGACATTCTTGTAGTCCAGATATGTGTATTTGATTCTTGCTTGTTAACAGAAATGCCACTTTAAACAATGAAGACACATACACCATTACGTGTGCTCATTGGTGTTTATTGAGTGTTTCACATCACAGTTCTGAGGAGTGGGGACATAGTTTCTGTGATCATCAGAGTGGGTGGCCCAGCTGTATGTGCCACATGTCCTGTATCCATTTGCCTTGGGATGATGGGAACTTGGCATTTCACAGCCTACAGGGTGTATCCATGGCACACAAAGGTGGCAGTTTAGGAGAAGGATCACTTCCTGGTGGGGGTTTGGTCTTGGCCTCAGGCCCTGCAGAATGTCTGGATGGTTGGCCTCTTTTATGGGGGGCACCTCAGCTGCAGGGGCAGGGGTGCTGGTGGCCTCTGGGTCCTCTTGCTCAGCCTCCATTCCAGTAGCAGGTGCAGATGTAGAGGGCGCAGGTGTTGTGTGACTACTTGATGGGGCCTGCTGTTGGGTGAAGGACGTCCGCAGAATGGGGTTGAGTTCTTTGAACACCCCTAACATGGAGGGCGTGGTGGCATTGAGTGCCTGCCACTGCTGCATGGCCTCCTGGTGGTATTCACTCTGCAGCATTTGGTTCTCCTGCAAGGTGGTGAGTATCTGGCCCATTTTGTCTTGGGATTGCTGGTAGGCTCCCAGGACTCTGGAGACGGCCTCCTGGCCAGTTGTGTCCTGTTGCTGCCTCGTCCCTTGGCCCACGATTGCCATCCCACTGGCCCTTGCCCATTGTGCCTGTGCCCCTGGTGCAGTGTGCCCCCTCCCACTGACACCAGGATCTTCATTGTCTTAGGTTTGGAATGTTAACTCATGGCCCTGTACTGTGGGGCACACTGATGCTTGATCTGTCCTTGGGACGCAGGTTTGGGAATGTGGCTTCTATTGTGCAATGGATGCCACAGGGGAGGGGGATTCAGTTGTGGGCAGGGTGAGGCTGGTGGTGGTGGACTGACCAGTCATGCCTGATGGGCCAGATACGTCATCCCTATCCAGACATCCAAGGGATTCCTTCTCTATTGGACCTGCTCCCAGGGCTGGGCTTTCTGTCTCTGGATTTCTCTGCTGTGTGGCAATACTTGGGATACATGTGTAATGAGAGGTATTGTGTTACATTATGCCATTGTACTAGTGGTACACATGGTTGTTTGCCATCATTGTCTGGATTTGCTGAGCAGTAGTGGCATGGACTGTTTCTTGAATACTGCTTGTTTTTGCATCAGGTGAAAGTTGCTATGGTACTATTTTGCTCTATAGTTGGTATTGGTATTGCCTACTGTCATTGCCATGTACTGATGTCATTCCAATTTCTTGTTGGTGAGGGGAGGTGACATGGTTTTACGTGCAGGTGCTCAGATGTGAAGTGGATTTTGCAGTCATATAAGGGTAGGGAATGTTGCATTGTGGTAGTTGTAGTACTTGCTGCAGTGTGGGGAATCCTTGCACTAGGTGGGCCTATGAGGGAATGGTGTTAGTAGGGAGCTGTGGCATGCAAGGGAGGGTATTGGGCCCATGGTGAATTTGGTCACGTCAAGGTGGTGTGAGGGGGTGACAGGGTGGTGGAGATACATGCTGTGCAGGAGTATATGGTGGCTGGTGAGTGTTGCTGACTTACCAAAGTCCAGTCCACCTGGTATTCCAGTCA